>NC_061896.1:3744722-4055740 GCF_905147765.1 Vanessa atalanta
ATGTTAAAGTTCTAAGTGACGGTCTGTAATAGGGAAGTGTTGTGTTGTGTAACAAAAAGTGATTAATTTAGTTAAAACTTATCAATATGGGTTGCAATACGAGTTCAGACGCTAAGTCAACGAAAGAAGAGAAGGATGCACAAGAAAATCAAACGAACACGAAAACAGGTACGTGTAGAATTAAGAGGAAATAATTATTGGATTTGTATGAGAAATTCATAAAATATATTTTAAGATCACTGCCAAAATACTCACTAATACAAAATTAAACTTGTAACGCCTTTTCGCTTGCAGAAAACGTTTTTGGGTATTTGGTATTGGATATGGTATGCATATATAATACAAAATACCGGAAACAATTATCAATTTATCATTTGACAGATTTAAAAAGATTAATTTCATCAATAAATCTTAGTATTCATTAAAATCTAAAAAGTATTTTTTAGAAAAAAAAAAACGCCTGGATTTAGTCTCGGGTTCCATCACAGGACCGATTGAACAATAATTGTGAATAACAGCATAGTAAATCTGTTTATTTGAAAAGAGAAACGGTGGTAGTGATTAAATATTAACGATTCGAAAACGCTTTATTATAAAGTTCAGCTTTATAAAATACATATTTGATTTGACAGTATAATACTGACAAATCCAGTTGAGAATCAAATCAAAGGAAACCGTTCTATTTTTCAACGTACAAAGAAATGTAAAAAAAATGTATTTTGACATAATTAGATAATGCTTGTTGAACTTCGAGCAGTATTGTATATAATTGTATTTAACTAATATAAATTTGTATTAAAATCTTGAAAAACTGCTTTTCTGAGAGTTTCTGAGAGAGAGATAGAGAGAGATAGAGATAGAGAGAGAGAGATGGAGAGAGATAGAGAGAGAGAGAGAAAATAACTTCTGCCTTCTTGAATAACTTATGTTTTGATTTTGATTTTGGTGACTAAATTAATAACCGCTTCCGTTCACCTTTTAATATAAATAACTCATTACTGAAGATGACCAAATCTTTATTTTTACTCAAGAAAAGAAGACGAACGGCAATTTAATATAATATTAAATTAGTTAGATTCGTTTTTCGTTGATTATTATCTAACTTCGTACCAAAATGGTTTCTGTAAATTAGTTGGTATTCATTTCGTTGAGCCGAGAGCCGAGATGGCCCAGTGATTAGAACGCGTGCATCTTAACCGATGATTTCGGGTTCAAACCCAGACAGACACCACTGAATTTTCATGTGCTTAATTTGTGTTTATAATTCATCTTGTGCTCGGCGATGAAGGAAAACATCGTGCGGAAACCTGCATATGTCTAATTACAACGAAATTCTGTCATATGTATATTCCACCAACCCGCATTGGAGCAGCGTGATGGAATATGCTCCAAAATTTTTCCTCAAGGGAGAGGAGGCCTTAGCCCAGCAGTGAGAAATTTACAGGCTGCTAATGTAAAAAAATAATTTAATGTCATTTCGTTGGTATTTATTTCAATTTTCTAGAAAACTTATTGCGTTTTGACTCAATAAAAGTAGGATTCTCGGTGGTAGGGCTTTGTTCAAGCCCGTCCGGGTAAGTACCAACAACACATTAGATATTCTACCGCCATCAGCCGTACTCAGTACTGTTGTGTTTAGATTTGTAGGGTGACTGAGCCAGTGTTACTAGGCACAAGGGACATAACATCTTAGTTCCCAAGGTTAGTGGCGCAATGACGATATGAGGAATGGGTAATATTTCCTACAGCGCCTGCTACTATCAAGTGCCCACTCGCTCTTCCTACCTATATCATAAAAAAGTAAGATTACGTAAATTTTCAACTCCTGGACTACTCCTACGAAGCTTATTTCAGTTTGCATCGTGTTCTGCGTTAAACTATTACGAATTGGCAGAATTTTCTAGCTAACTAGCTATTCGTCCACAAGCAAGGGATAAATTACAAATCAAAACAAATCAAATTATTATATTCAATATAGAAGCATTACATTTATTTATTGAATATCAAATAAAACACTACCACCTGTTCGGAAAAGAAAATATGCTGACCTGAGAAGAACCGGCGAAAGAAACTCGGCGGGTCTCTTTTGTTTGACAATTTTATTATAAAAAAATATTCAATATCAAATGAAATAGCCAAGAGGCGATCGTTTCATTCTCAAGGTCTGATATCAACCGTACAAGTTCTAATTAAAGTGCAAAACATATAATCAACACATAAATAAACGTAAAATGATATGAGCTATTAATTTGAAAAGGTGCCAACATAGTACATATGCTGTATAAAAAGTTTCTTTATCAAATTATACACTTCAAGTTCCATAATAAATTGGGAGCCCTTGCAAGGGATGGAGTGTTTAAGTAAAGTCACGTTTTTTCATCAATTTCGATTGGAAATTGTATGAAGTACTGCTTTATCTGACGTCATTATCGTTACCGTTCCATTTTCAAAAGCATAATGAATACAAGGTTAAGTGAAATTAACCACCAACTTAACTTTGTATTGAGTTCTTTATTTATTGAGTTACCCAATGTATTTACAGGACATCATTAATTCTATTGTTGGTGTAACAAGTTGCTTATACTCCCCAAATTCCAGTTAATTAGGGCAAATGTATCTTCTTAACATTAAGTGATAAGTTAGTTCGTCTGCCTTCTTAAAATATATAAAAAAGACGGACATTGCATCGCAGTGCTATGTGAGTCACGTGTATATTGGTACCAGATTTAGAGATGATACTAAAAATTATGTCTAGAAAAAAATAATACTTTTATATTGGTACGACCCGCGGCTTGAACTCAGGACTTTGAGGTATATGACCAGACCAGTAGTTAGCCACTTAACCGACATGACTGTTAAGACAATTTTAGGGTTCCGTACTTCTAAAGGAATAAAGGAACCGCTATAAGATTACTTCAGTGTCCGTCTGTACATCTTTCTGTCCGCCTTGATCCTTTTTCCCGGTAGGGGTGTAAAGTTGAAATTAAAAAAGGAATTACATTACTAAACGTATGAAAGATCTAAACCTTTAAAAAACCTGGTCGCACTTGACCTTTTTATATACAACAAACAAATATATGCAAATCAATAACGTAAGTGTTGTACAGATTTAAGTTGAATGTTTTTTTTTTTATTTTGAGAAATGACAATGAAATGAAAAAAAAAAAAAACTATTTCGACAGACAGAAGTAATCGTATTACGAGTCCACGCGAGATATATTCCTTCGACAGAGATATATTTATATATAAAAAAACTAATATTTTATATCGAGCCTCACTCTATCGGATTTATCGCGGCAATGAACAGACTCAAATCAAAGCTGTCTGTGACCTTAGACGTCCTAAAAGTCATTGCCTTAAATATAATAAGGCGATAGGTTTTAGTACGTAGGATTTATAAATACAAGTTCAGACGTTCAAACTTACACTTTATAACATTTAATAATAGATAAAAGTTTTTTTTTTTTAAATAGATTAAATAAATAAGATAATGATTTATTTATTTTTAATTTTATTCGAATGCCAAGGAAAACTTTGTTAGGAAAATTGAATGTGTGAGATGATTTTCTCACAAAAAAATCCAAATATTGAGCAGGCCTTAGTCGAGCAGTGAGCAAATGTCAGTCCTTGAAAATAATATGATGTATTTAAACATTGCAAATGAGTTCCACAGATTTCAATTAAGAAGGGATAATAGTCGTCAGTGGACGTGACGTCTCGAACAAAGATAGGAGATCGGAGAACTATATCCGGTATTGTCTGTTGATTGTTTTTCGCTTGTATAAAACTAGCAGTAGCACTCGACATTAAATGTAGTATTTATAATATTCTAGCGACCCGCCCCGGCTTCGCACGGGTGCAATGCTGATATTAAATATACAACAGAATATCGTGCAACGTTCTCAGTCATTATCATAGTAAAAGGGCTATACTGATCTATATTAAATGCACAATGTCTTTAAGGTACTTAATTGGATAAGGATTAATGCTTTATTGCTTAAAATCGTTTCGAAAATATAAGACATTATTTCTCGTAAAAATTAAAGGATAAAAAATTGTTATTGTGGGTTATCCCTAAGAGATAGACATATACCATTACGGACTTTTTTGAAGACTTATTTAAATAATATTGTACATTATTTTAACATTTCAGAATTTTGGAAACATCTAAAATTATCAGCGTTTCTCCACTATATTGGACATGTATTATACATATACCTTCCTCTTGAATCAATCTATCTATTTAAAAAAAAAAAACCCCATTCGACTCCGTTGTGTAATCTTAAAGATCTATATATCATATATCTTGGTGGTAGGGGTTTGTGTAAGCCTGGGTGGGTACTTTCCACTTAGTAGATACATACCAAACCAAGATATAACAACATAGTACCCATTGTTGGTGATACATCAATATTTCTTACAGTGTATGTCTATGGGCAGTGAGGAACTTCTATTTCCCATAATTACATATATCACCACTATAAATCTCTCAGAAAGAGAGTATCAGGGCTCCAATGAAAAGGCTTAGAGCCTGTTCCTCCACGCAGAGCTAGTGCTGGTTAGTGGATAACTGGGTATAAACGTAATCATGTTATTCTTTACCGGCGCGTACTAGATGACTTATAAACAAAACTTAAATACTTAATTAAAATATTAATTATGTCTACTTCATTTTCAAAACCGGAAATTTGTTAAAGCCTCTTCTTGATATGTATACCTATTACGTCTTTAACTTTAAAGGAAGCTCTAGGCAAACTTTGATCCTAAATTTAATCCTCTTAGTTGTTGGATTTTCAAAATCACTTTAACAACAACAACAGTTTTAACTTAAGCGTAAACAAATGGCTGAGATAGAGGTGTTAGAACGCGTGCATTTTAACAGATCATTGCAGGTTCAAACCCAGGCAAGCACTAATGAATTTCCATGTGCTTAATTTATGTTTATACTTCACCTCGTGCTTCGCACTGAAGGAACACGTGAGAAAACGTGCATGTATCTAATTTCAATACATTCTGCCACAAGTGTATCCACCAATCGGCATTTAAGCAGCGTGGTGGGATAAACCTGGAGCAGCAATTAACAGCTTGCAGGTATCCATTGGGATACCTGCAAGCTGTTAATTTAAACAAATATTTAAATACTGATTGCCATTTTTCTAACATTAAAAAATAATTTCTATACAAATTTTTACTTTAAGACATATAAGGTTAGGTCTTTATAAGAAATATCGTTTTTGCTTGATAATATTGTCTGTAGAGTAATACACAGCTCGATAGGAGTGGTTTATAGTGTAACAACAGCAATACTTAGTATTATTGTATCCGTTTGAAGGGTGAGTGAGCCAGTGTAACTACAGGCACAAGGCACATCTTAGTTCCTATAGTTAGTGACGCATTGGTTAAGTAAGGATATAAGGTTCTTATTTATTAACAGCGTCACTATCAGGAGTTCGCGCGTCCGCTAACTTAAATTATAAAAAAAAAATCTTAAGTTTAAAAATTATACTTTTATTTATAACACTCTTAACTTTGTAAAGTAAATTACCTTAGATTCGTTGTTTTTTCGTGAAATCTTCAACGAGTCCAAGAGGCTTATCTAAGTCGGATTAAGAACACAACTTATGTTATTAAATATTTACTTAAAGTTATAAGTAGGTTCTACGAATATATACATATTTAAAGCATTTTCTAGGTCTAGGTATGATTATATAGGATGAAAATTAATAAAACTTTGTAAATTATCGAAAAAAAAAATTGATAATTGGATACGACACGGAAATTTATGAAACATGATATCCGTCCCGACTTTGTACGGGTAATGAAGTTAAAATTTCCAAAAATCTTTTTTTTTTAATGAGCGTCTACGTTTAGGTATGTATGCTAAATTTCAAGTCAATAGGACCGATAGTTACGTCGATCTCTTGATAAGTGGTATATCGTTTATATATTTATAAAAATCTTCCATGTGTATTATGTATTATTGTTTTCATGTGTATTTTAGCAAGCCCGTTGGAACAATGAGTATTAGTTCCAAGCATTAGCCCAACAGTGAATATAATTGATGCATGTTCTATGACGAAGAAAAATTATTTCAAAACTTACTCGCTCTGAAAGTGTGAAGATTCTTAATCTATGATATCTCTTAAGTACTATTAATTTATGTTTCGGAATTTGAAAAAGGAATTCTTAAGATTAACACTGCGGAGACGTGTTACGGAAATTTGAAACACGAATATTTACTCCGTATCTGTAGCGAATTAAGGTCGAAATCTTGTTCAGTAAGAAAACCTATTCAATTAAAGTTACCTAATGACATTCGTACAAATTAAGTGTTTCATTCGTGCTTGATCTTTAAACAATATATTTATCGATGTTTAAAAGGTTATTAACTTTTTTTGTTTCATTAGTGGTAAACAGTTACCGAACCCGTGAAACTAGTACAGTTTCACGGGTTCGATAACTGTTTTAATAATTTTGGCATTCCAATTATCATAACGTACAGAACTAGTATACAGTATTCGGAAAGAAAAATATTATTTTTACCACGGAATCTACTAAATTAGTTGCGACACTTTTTCATCAATAATAATATTAATGTACATGTAATAATCACATACAATTTAAAATTTATTCGTCCTATATGAAAAGCAATGGATACTATCTCAGATTTATGATCTTTAATTTAATCTGTTAACAGAATAACAAGTCTTATTCATATATTTTATGTGAGTCACCTTTACTAAAAACAAAACACTGAGATCTCATTGTTCGCGACGCTATGACTCACCAATATTAGATTTAAATGATATCAAAATCAAAAATCTTATCATAATATAATTTATTCGACCAGACATTTTAAAAAATTTATAAAATCTTATACACTACTTATAATAAAACTGGAGTGTCTGTTTGTAATATTTAAATAATCGCTCTTTACTAAATTTATATGAATTTAGTAACACGGTACATAAATCAAAATAAAATATTTTGTTTTTATATTTGTGTCGGTCTGTCTGTTTGTTCTGGCGAATCTCTGGAACGACGGGACCGATTTTGACGGAACTTTCACGGGCAGAAAACTGATGTAATAAGGAGTAACAAACATAACTTTTTTGTTAAATTTAAACGCGCACGAAGCCTCGGGCACAGCTAGTATATCTAATATTTTATCCTACAATAACTTTAAAGTACAAAACAATTGTAAACAATTTTATATATGTATGGACGGTTACATTGTTCAAGATCTACATTTATCCCCACGCAAATAATAATAATAAATTAATAATGCGAATGATGATTTGATGATTTCTGAGGGAAGGAACTCCCATAATTTGTAAGTTATTGCGTTGTTTACGACTACGAATATTTAAAACTAGCTGTGCCCGTGACTTCGTGCGTGTTTGAATTTAACAAACAAGTTATTGTTCAGCTCGCAGATTTTACAAAAACCTAGTAATTCTATATTAGCTTTAGTGATATTAAGTCGTAAGATAGTATTTGGATATTGCAGTGTGACTTTATTATTATTTTATATATAATTCTAAAATAAGGTTACACTTTAGTTACTGCTGTTTGGCGGTAGAATAAGCTACCTAGACGGGCTTGCACAAAGCCCTACCATAAAAACATGTTTTTTTTGAGATGTCTAGCTGAAAAAATACTGACCAATACTTTATCAAGATATATAAATAGAGTCAAGGCCTTTTTAAAAATTTAATTGCGTTGTGGTAGATATGTATCTTTCAAGGATTTAAAAAAAAGTACAAGACAAGGGCCCCGGGACGTTCATTGCCTAAAGGCTCCAACATATTAATCCAACCCTGCCCAAATATCAAAAGATGTATCGGTTTCAGTAAAATGTACAAGCCAATGCCATCTACCGGCAATGCAAAATATGTTTTAGGTACTCGACAAAATACGACTTTAATATATAGTCCATATTCGTGTTTAACGCCATCTAGTGTTTATTTAAAAAAACTCTGCTCGCTTTGAACGGCTTCTTGAGATTTGAAACGAAATAGTTGCGTAAGTTGACGATAGATAGCGCTGTTACATATATTCTTTAGATTTTATTTTATTTAATTACATTTATTATAATTAAAGCATGTGAAATCGATCAATAATATTAAAAATAGTTGTACTTTAATAGACTTTTACTTCACAGCTATTAATAATAATATTATAAATTAGGTAAGTTAGCTAACGTAAACACAAGCAAACCGTAGGCAGACGTCGTTCTTGACCAGATATTATAATTATACCCTTAAAATACGCTAATTAAATAAAACGTCTCTCAATTTATTGGTACAGATAAAACATACAAGTAGGCTAAACAAGTTTAATAATCGTAAAAACAGCATTGAAAAATTGCAGATGGGTATATTTTCAGGCCACCTCGCTATCTTATGCGAGGTAGTACTCGTCATGTTCCCTTTACAGAGGTCACCCTGAAGATCTGGAACAATGAATGACACTTTCATTCTTGTGAGATATTTTGAGGCCGATTTTTAATTAGTACGACTTCTTTGTACGTTTACATTGTTTTCAATAATTAAAGCGTATTTTTGTTCTTGTTAATAATTATCATCTTAAGATGTTTCATAATTTGGAAATAAAGAAATGAGGCGAATTGATTGCTTCAATTTTTATCTGCACTTGTATCTAAATCACAGTATTCTTTATTCGTTGAATCTATTGCTCATAAATGCACTTTTAATTCGAAATGATTCATTGTTGAATTAAATGTATATAGCTTACGGTTCAGAATTAGTAGATTCTACCAAGAAGAACCGACACGAAATTCAGTTGTTAATATTTTCCACAATTTTAATTACAGAGAAAGTAAAAGATCAGTAAAGTACAATTTAATTTTTATACTCATAAAAGCACTTTTGATTCGTCATGGTACCTGCATTGTTGAATTAAATTTAAAGCTTTCAGTTTAGAAAGTAGATTCTACCGAGAAGAATCGACACGAAATTCAGTTGTTAATATTTTCACAATTTTAATTACAGAGTAAAGTGAAGTACAATTTATTTTTTATATATCCAGCCTAGAAATCAACAAATATTAGCACGATTTTATCTTTAATATAACCTTGTATTAGTAATATGCGTTATCGATGTTATTTTTACATGAGCTTTAGTTTTTTTAATAGGTAAAGTTTAAAATAATTATAACAGTTTTTGAAACATGTAATTAGTAATTATACATAATTGATAGGATATTTTGGATGGACATTTTGGTTGTTACATTTTATTGTTAATCTCAGCGAGACAATGTTGATATTTAAATATGAACAACGACGCTATTTGATATTCTACCGCCAAACAGCAGTACTCAGTATCGTTGTGTTCCGGTTTGAGCCAGTGTAACAGGCACAACGGACGTAATATCTTAGTTCCCAAAGTTGGTGGCGCATTGGTGATGTAAAGAATGGTTAATATTCAATATTTTGAATATTTCTTACAACGCCATTGTCTATGGGCGGTGGTGACCACTTACCATCAGGTGGCACATTTGCTCGTCCACGTAACAATATCATAAAAAAAACGCTTTTATTTATGCGATTATTATTTTAATTATTAAAATGTTTGAACTAAGTTTATACTAAAATACTTATAGAAGTATATTTAATATGTTTGTTAAAATTGTATTATACGCAATTTCGGTCCGAAAAACTGCTAGCTGTGGGTTAGAGTGAGAGAGAAAAGGAAGCCAGACAGACTGCCGTAACGCGTTACGTAACGAAGCGGTTTACCGTTCAATATTAATTTAATTAGAAAATAATAAGGGTACATCCTCTCTTCAGCTACTCCAGGATTTCCAAACAAATAAATCCAACTGTGTATGTCATTTCCTAAAACAAAAATATAACTTAGATATGACACACACGCTATTCTGGTTTTAAAAGTCCATTCAATTTCAACAAGCAGTCACCTGTCAGAACCCGGCTAATCCTAAAATTACAAGACTCAACCGATTAATATACGTTTACAAAAGTAATATGCGTTGGTCCAGTAGTGGGCAACTTACAGGCTCTGACTGGTATCAGATATGACTTATATTAATAGATTTTTTTTTACTCACTGAACGCGTGCATCTTAACCGATGATTTCGGGTTCAAACCCAGGCAGGTACCACTGAAATTTCATGTGCTTAATTTGTGTTTATAATTCATCTCGTGCTCGGCGGTGAAGGAAAACATCGTGAGGAAACCTGCATGTGTCTAATTTCAAGGAAATTCAGCCACATGTGTATTCCGCCAACCCGCATTGGAGCAGCGTGGTGGAATATGCTTCAAACCTTCTCCTCCAAGGGAGAGGAGGCCTTTATCCCAGCAGTGGGACATTTACGGGCTGCTAATGTAATGCTAATGTACAAAACGGCCCTTCAAGTTAATCTATCGACGTGCTTTAATAAATACTAGTAGGTCTCCGAAATTACGCATTTATTCAAAATATTTTTAGGAATTTCGAAACCTATGATATGTTTTGATTTCATTTCATTGTAAACTGGAAGTCACTCATCTACATTTGGCGCCAAAATGATGAAAACTTAAATGAAATTTTTAATATCATTAGTTCAGTTGGAATGTTTAAGTTTTCACTCATTTTTCTTATACAGCCGTAGTACCTCTCTAACCGGAAAGTAACTTTTTCCGCTCTATAAAATTAATTCTTTGTTAAATCGTAACAATTTAGTAAATTGCAATCAAGAAACCTCTTCATTTTCTTCACATCTACACACATCTGCTGGAACTCTTCAAAATGAGATTTATAAGCCATTTTTAATATGCAGCAATCGTTCCATAATCACTGGGATAGAAATCCGCTTATGCTATTAATATATAAGAAAGATTTTCCTTTGGTATTTCTATGTCTTTATTAGTCACTACACGCACTAAGACATCTTCTAAATACGTGCCTCACTCACACTAATGCGTACTACATAGCATTAATTGACCTGACGTAAACTATAAATAAATATTGAAAATTTTATGAAAACTCTAGTGAATAGACACAGATCAAAATCGGTTGACTAATTGATGAGAAACGAAAATTAATTAGATTAAGAATTCTATTGAAATTCAAGTACAATCCTAACAAATATAATGAATATGTAAGTGAGTTTGTTAGTTACGATATTAACTACTCAATCGATTATTATATATGTTCATTTGCGTACAGGTTGCTTACAACGTACCGTTTAGGCAAAGACAATTATTTAGGCTCCCCCCCCCCCCCTTCCAAAAACGCGGGCGGAAATTGATGTTAGACACACTAGGTGCTAGATTAAAAAAATTATTTTCAATATGGAATTCATAAAAACGTATTTATCATGAAGATAGTGTTAATTTCTTATGTAATCGTATACATGATGTAGTTGATGATGATGATGACGATAGTGATGATGAGTCGTCCTGACCGTCTTCGGTTACCTCAGCCAATCTCAAGGGAGGCCAGCTGACTACGCAGGACATGTTAGAGTGCACAAGTGTATGCGCTATAACTGATGCACTCTATACCATCTCGTAATCAGACGAGACGGAACATCTGGCATGTCCAGAACGAGTTCAGGCAGGACTAATGGCTTCACGTGCTTTTCGAGGCACGGGAGTGTACGCAATTAAAACTTGCATACACCGAGTTGACACAGAATTTTTTTGACCAAAAACCCAATATTTTTTTATCGTCCCTAAAATTCGAACTCAAAAACCTCGACCTAGCTTACAACTAGCTACTAAACTATAGAGGCAGTATATATATGTGTACATATATGGTTATCAAATTGGCCTGGATCAAAACTAGAACGTGTAGCACTTAAGATGGGTATTACAAGTTAAGTGAAGTTAAGTTAAGTAACGCTTCGTCTGCCTAACATGCAAATAAAGTCGTATAATATCACAAAGAGAATAGTGTTCTTTGTATCCGAGTTTCGGATTCATTTGTAACTACTCAAATTACCGTGAAACTTTAACATGAGAATAATTAACTCCAATTATTCTGAGGATTTGTAAGATGAAATTGCTTATACGCTTCCAAAATACTTACTTACTTGGTGGTAGGGCTTTGTGCAAGCCCGTCTGGGTAGGTACCACCTACTTATCAGATATTCTACCGCCAAATAACAGTACACTATATTGTTGTGGTCCGGTTAGAAGGGTGAGTGAGCCAGTGTAATCACAGGCACAAGGGACATAACATCTTAGTTCCCAAAGTTGGCGGCGCATAGGTGTTGTAAGGAATGGATAATATTTCTTACAGTGCCTTTGTCTATGGGCGGTGGTGACCACTTACCATCAGGTGGCCCATTTGCCCGTCCGCCAACCAATGCCATAAAAAAAAAAAAATGATTTATCGAGACAGTTACATCATGAACTTATTACAAATAGGTAACTAATAATACGGAGTGTCTTAAAAGGTGTCAATGTCTGCATATGTGTTAGTGTATGGCAATATTTAAATTATATTAAAAAAGGAACCGTTTGTTAGTGTTCCACTGCTGCCTTTGGGCCTATCCTCCCTTTGGGGACAAGGTTTCGAGCTTGATCGTTTATGGGGGCCTTCGTCTGGAACCTATCCTGGTTATAGAATAAGGTCGCACTTTACATAACAATACATAGTCATCGAAACTGAATCAATCCGTAAAAGAAGAGAAAATGATTCTCATTCAAAATTTCACCTAACAATACTACAAATTGGAACTTGTATTCATACTTAATTTCGTAATAATTAGCACATTCTAATTCAGATTCATAATAATAGTATACAAAATCGAATGATACGAAAGAAAAAAATTACATCTTTTTAATATTTAAATCAGAAAAATATTCGATTTAATCTCGCCGAGAACTGTTTTAAATTTAATATAACACTGGTACGTTTTTCTAAAGCATTAAACCGGATCCAGCGCTCACGATCGGTACTAAAGCGTACTCTCTACTTCCAAGTGATTGAGATGCAATAGTGCGAGCCCGCTAAGAATTAAGATGGCTTCCGTAACTCTTTGAGTGCTCGCAATTAAGTTTCCTTTAACTTTCGCCTGCGTTGAATTATAGAAAGCAATTTCTGCTTTGAAAGTGATTTGTAAGTATTTATAAGTGGAAACTACTCCTATTAAAGTATATGTTACATATATGATACTGAAAAATTGTTAAAATCGGACTTCAATTAATAGTTCAGCTCAACTAACAACAAAATATAACATTATTTTCATATATGCTATCTCTTTCCCACATACGCACACGCACACAGTCACCAACGCATACACACAAACATACGCACACACTCATACACACAGGCACGCGCACACTTATTTCTAATTCATATAACATAAAAATAAATGTACTATATTACCGGAACAATTATGGAAGCGGGATGTCACTTTTGCAATATAACTGGCGATCGACAAATTTGTTTCTACCGTCATGAAGTTCACCTGTTATTTTTTTTCTACTGTATTCCTTAGATTGTTTATATAATAAACAATCTTATAGGTATATAATATATTATTTATTACAAATAAGTCAAGTTATAAACTAAAAGGGTAAAATATATAAATAAATTAAAAAAAAAAGACATTAAAAACTGCTTTGTGAGTATATAAAAGTAGCGACTGGCCCCGGTTTCGCACGGGTGCAATGCTGATACTAAATATACTACAGAATTTCTGACAACGTTCACAGTTTTTCAGTCATTAGACAATACGAGCCACTATGTCCCAGCGTTTTAAATGCTTTAAAGGGCCATATTCTTCTATATTAAATGCACAATAAAATTAGGGTACTTAATTGGATAAGGATTAATGCTGTATTGCCTAAAATTACTTCGAAAATAAGCCATTATTTCTCGTAAAAAGTAAACTATAAAAATTGTTTTTGTATGTTATCCCTAAAGATAGGGATACACCATCTCTGTGATGGTGTATCCTTATCTTTTTTGAAGACCTTTTTAACATGTACAATACTGTAGTACATTATTTTGATCTATTTCGTATGGTTCAGCCAGTGTTCAGCGCAAAAAATGTATTCATTTACGACATCACCTTAGAAACCTCTAAAATTATCAGTGTTTATCTACTATATTGTGCATGTTTTGTACATATAAAACTTCCTCTTGAAACAATCTATCTATAAAAAGAAACCGCATCAAAATCCGTTGTGTAATTTTAAAGATCTAAGCATACATACGGACAGATAGCTGTAAGCGACTTTGTTTAATACTATGTAATGATGAAGCAAACACGTAACTAGAAATAAAAAAGCCGTTGGAAACTAAGCATATTTCTCGTTTTAACAATTCAACCTAGCATCGTTATTATTTTGTTGTATGACTACAACAACGATTAATAATTACGATTTGTGTTTACTCCACTGCTGGGGAGTAAAGTATACGATTGGTAGCTGACAGCTCTACTATCCTTCAAACTAGTAAGTAATAAATTTTCGTTATTGGTTTTACGTACTAAGGAATACCTTCTTGATAAAGTCTTCACGATTGATATCATGATGTAAGCTATGACGCCCATTCGACTACTAAATGCACATAGCTTATCACAGTGCAAATTGTATGTGCAAACACAAGTGGGACGGAATATCCGTGAAAAGGATTATATGAAGCACAAATATTAATTTAAACATTATAATAGCTTTATTAATCGTAATATTGTATTAAATAATTATCTCGATAATTGCAAAAAAACAATTAATATATTATCAATTATTTAACAAGCAATAGCAATCACACTATATCACAAAAATATATCATACTTTAATACCTTGGTAGTCCAGGAAAAAGTAATTATATCTGCCTTATGTAATTTTATCTGCCTATAGGTTGTCTTTTACAAGTGCAGAATTATCAAATCACGCATCACTATACAAGGTTATTTGTTTTCCGGTCGTTGAGTTGTTCCGATTGAGCGGGCTGATTAAAACGTTACTTATTCAATAAGCAGACAAGTACACTTCACTTCACTCGATACATATATTTATCTATACATAATTAAACCTCCTTAAAATTTTGCTGGTTATTAAGAAATTTATTTTGCAAACAACAATCTTGGGCTTTTAGCAACATTAAAATTTGGAAAGGATTTGCAAAATATAAACTAAATTGTAATACAATTTGTGTGTCCACTGCTGGGCAAAGTCTTTTCGTGAGAAGTTTTGGGATTTATCATGGCCAAACTGCTCAAGGTTATTTACATATGACGCGTGTAGATTTACTCACGATGTTTTCCTTCACCAAACACGAGATCAATTATAAACACAAATCAAGTACACGAAAACTCAGTGGCGCTCACGTGCTGTAAGCCACTAGGCCATGTGACCAGAACACGCAATATAACAAATTACAACTTATTGTTATAACAAATTATACTGACTCGTCATACTTTATTTTAAAGACGAATAAATTAAAACGCTGTTTTATAAATGGCAACATTTTTTTTAATTACAGTGTGATTATTAAAAATAATCATAAAAGTCAGAAGATACTGAGGAATAAACACAAAAAGCCGAACCGATATTCTTCTTTCTTTTTAGAAGTCAACTAATAGTCAACAGAGCAAAAATAAATTGAAATTGTATTTGATAGTACGCATTTTAATAAAATGAGGTAATGTTTTAAAAAAATGTCCTTCAATATCCTTAATATTATATGTTGACCATTATTATACTCGTTCGAAACCAGGACAGATAACTATGGTACCTGTGATAATTCGCACGTTCCGTTGACGAGGAAAAAACAGAGTCTATTCCCGAGTAAACGTGTGACGAAATCGAGGAATAAGAGGACTACAACAAAGCTGATGAATCCATCGCGGATGACGTGGAAGAAATTTATATTTGTGACATTTCGCTCTGTACCGAAGACGATGAACTTTCAAAATTTGGTCCATCAAGAATAGAAAAGCGAAGGAGAATGACCTAAATGTTGTAATAGTGCGATACAAGTGGATCAGGCGTAATGGGGATACCACAAACAAAAAAAAACGCATAACTGACTCTACCTCATAGTGGTGTGGAAATGAGTTATGAAGCAGCTCTCGATCGCCAAAATTATTAATTTTACAAAAAAAAAGGTTATGTAATAGATTTTAGGAAATTTTCTCTAGTTTAATTTATTATAAAACTATTTTCAATGTAAAATGAATCGAAACGGAGTTATTCTCAAAAAACTTTTTTTGAGCCCTAATTTTGCAATATGGCGGTGGGAACGGTAAAAATACGAGGTGTCTAAGCAAAAATTCAAAAGGAGTGAATACTAATTTTCAAAACTCCTGGAAAACTTTCCATGTAACTTCCTTTTTGAGTACGAAATGACTATACTATAGTGTTGTATAAAATATAGGCACGTTATATATAATATAATTTCAGCCATTTTCAGCAAAACCATTGCCTAAAACCAGAGTACTCACAGTGCAATGTAAATTTGAGCACCGTGGACTACATAATTTAATATATCTCGTAGCACAATGCTACGACGTTGATATTTCTGTAGCATCTAGTACTACTACACGAGAAACTTGTCGAAATAACTAATTATAATTTATAATGAATGCTTGTTTTCATATTATTATATTCTAGAGATATTTCATAACGATATATAGTATAGATTTTAAAATAGAGCGATTTATTCTCTGATATAAATCTACTCTATATAATATTATTAGCCTAATTATTGCCTGTCATCGCCTCGGCAAACACTCTGAGGGTAAGCATCGTCCCGTGCTTGTAAGGTTTGTTGACCTCAACTTAAAAAGTGCCATCTGGAAGAAAAAGGCAAGTCTTAAGGGCTCCTCTTTTGTGCTATCAGAGTTCTTAACGCACCAACGCCAATCTCTATTTCTACTTGCTCGTACTAAACTGGGTATGAGGAATTGCTGGAGTTTAGATGGCAATATATTTGTCAAGATGCCTGATGGTTCCAGACATCGTATTGACTCAAAAGAAAGTCTTTCTGAACTGACTGGAAAAATCGATGTTGCTGGTGAGGGATCTTCATCAGGTACCCAGGATAAATCATCAACCGGTCTCAGTTCCAAGCTCAAACGTGCAGTGAGAGCTAAGAAATAGTGTTTATTATTTTATTTTTATTTATTTTTTTTATAATTGTTAACTTCAATCTTATTGCCTTCTTATTCTTATAGTATCATATTTTTGTCTTCTTGTTATAACATTCTCGAGCCATTGCATATCTTATAAATAAGGGTATTCTTTTGTCATTTTTGAGCGTATCACGTTATTTCTTTGTACTTTTGTTGCTTTCCGTGATAATATGTTGTAATTTAATTCAATTCAATTATTATTTGGTGACAAATTTTCAATTTGTAGTTTACAAATAAGAACTCCGGTATTTCAATAATTGAGTTGACGTTGACATTTGACACAACAACTTGTTGACTTTGGTCATGTCGGAAAGCAAAGGTATTATACCGTACAGCCTAACAGCATAAACATTAAATATTTTTGCTTTTTTCACACGATGTTTTTGATAACAAAATAAGAATACCCTTGTACTTGTTGTTATTAATTAATGTTACTATGTCTTTGTTCCTATTGCCTTGGCCTTTTAAATTTTTCTAAATTTTTGTATTTTCTTATCCACATTGCTTGTTTTTTTTTTTTTTTTCCTGTTTTTATTTAGTGTTTATTATTTTGTTATTGTGTTAATGTAACCGTCAACCGGCGGGACGTGCAGAAATTATGATTAATAGATATAGTATTAATATTTATTGAAAGAGTATATACATATTTATCTTATTTTTATTAAATCATTCAGATTATTTTATTCATAATATAAATATATATTTTATATATTGTATTCAATTTATCGAAACGTACAATTAAAATTGTAAAATTATGTCCACTACAGATGATATATTTTTATCAGCATGTAGTAGTAGTTGTTCCTCTGACGTAGACGATGATTCTTTCCATGTTCCTGAAACGCTTGGGTCCTTGCTTAGTAGTTCTTTTCTCAATTCTCCTCACTTTTTTAATGTATGTCATATTAACGCTCAAAGCTTACCTTCTCATTTTCCTGATTTTCTTGAAGCCTTTTCCAATGCCCCTGCAGACGCCATTTTAATATCCGAAAGTTGGTTAAAACCTTCTCTTAGTTCTTGCTTATACAGTCTTCCTGGTTTTGTGCTAATTCGGAACGACCGTATAGGCAAAGGTGGCGGAGGTGTGGCTATTTACCTACGCTCTGAGATTCCCTATAATATTATTTTTTCATCTCCTTCTTCATTCTCGTTCTCTGCTGAATTTTTATTCATTGAAATCCGTCTCAGGGGTGTGAAAGTGGTCCTTGGAGTTATTTACTGCCCTCCTGCTGTTGACTATTTCTCTTCACTTGAACCTGTCCTTGAGTCCCTTTCATCGGATTACACACATCATGTAATCATGGGCGATCTGAATACAGATATGTTAAAAATGACTCCACGTTCTTTAAAACTTTCTAGCCTCTTAAATTCTATTAATTTCAACATTCTCCCTTCTGGAGCTACACATCATAACTTTGACTCGCCTGATACTTGGTTGGATGTTATTATTGTCTCCTCAACAAATAATGTCATTAAATATGGTCAATTATCAGCTCCCGGATTCTCTCGTCACGATCTTTTATATGTGTCCTACAAGCTTAAGCCTCCTAAAATTAAACCTCCTACAGTGTGGATGCGCAATCTTGCTAAAATTAACTTAGAAAACTTAAAAAATGATGCAGAATCGCTTGACATGTCTTTAGTGTATAATTCATCAACAATTAATGATAAAGTTTCTCACTTCAATACATCCATTTCATCACTTTTTGATAAACATGCACCAATGTGTCCTGTCAAGATAAGAAGACCGCCCGCTCCTTGGATTACTAAAGGGGTGCGTATGGCTATGTCTCGTCGTGATCGTGCTTTCCGCAAATATAAACATGACAGGTGCAAAGAAAATTGGGAATTATATAAGGCTGCTCGCAACCGGTGTAACTTGATGGTAAGAACAGCCAAACGCCACTATTGTCATATTAACGTAAGTAACTCGTCTGTGGCCTCAATATGGAAGTTTCTACAAACATTAGGCATAAATAAGCGTAACAATAAATTTTCTGTGCCTTCATTGTCTCCTGATAGTTTAAACTCACATTTTTCTTCTTCTACTCTATTATGTCCTAATATTAAATTACGTACTATTTCAGAAATTGAATCCATGGCCTCTCCTTCTTTTAACGACTTCGTTCTTTCTCCAGTGTCTGATGAAGAAATTCGTAAAATTATACTGTCAATCACATCGAATGCTACTGGTGTTGATGGCATTAATCGATATATGATAACATCTATTCTAGACTATTTACTGCCAGCTATAACTCACATTGTAAATTTTTCTATTTCATCAGGAGAGTTCCCTGTACTATGGCGTAGAGCTTATGTTATTCCTCTTCCTAAAGTTTCCAACCCCTCCCAGTTAAATCACTACAGACCCATTTCCATTCTTCCTTTCTTGTCAAAAGTCTTAGAATTAAGTATTTACCAACAAGTCTCTTCCTTTGTTTATAACAATAATATTCTCAGCTCATATCAGTCAGGTTTCCGACCAGGCCATAGTACAGCTACTGCTCTTCTCAAAGTAACTGAGGATATTCGGATTGGTATGGAGAATAGATTGATCACCATACTGGTCCTTATTGATTTTTCCAACGCGTTTAACTTGGTAGATCATGATATTGTTCTTGCCATTTTTAAGCATTTAAACTTTTCTTCATCAGCTCTGGAGTGGTTCTCCTCATATCTTCGCGGCCGCCAGCAAGCGGTCAGGCTGGATCAATGTCTTTCCGGGTGGCTTGACCTATCTGCTGGCGTGCCGCAGGGTGGCATCCTTTCTCCTATTATTTTTTCTATTTTTATAAATTTTCTTACTTATAACATCGACTGTTCTTACCATTTCTACGCCGATGATCTGCAACTCTATATTCATACTAAGTTGGAGGATATCGATTCAGCTGTAAATAAAATTAATCAAAACCTTACTTACATATATAACTGGTCTAATAAATATGGTATCATGGTAAATCCAGCTAAGTGTCAGGCGATCATTGTTGGTAGTTCGCGTATCATTTCCAAGTGCGATATTTCTTCTTTGCCAAATATCGTGTTTAATAACAATATCATACCTTACTCTCAAAATGTTAAAGATCTCGGACTGCACATTGATTCAACTTTGAGCTGGAAGGTGCATATTAATGAAGTTAGTCGCTCGGTTACCGCCACCTTAAGGTGTCTCAATAGATTAAGAAATTTTCTCCCTATTAAAACCAAAGTTTTGCTAGTGCAAGCCCTTATATATCCGATCATCGATTACGCTGATGTGTGTTATGTCGATCTCAATGAATTTTTTTTAAACAAACTCGATCGCCTCATAAATAATTCCCTGCGTTTCATCTTCTGCCTTCGAAAATTCGACCACATTTCCCACTGTCGAGCCGAACTCAAATGGCTCCCTATCCGCCAACGCAGAGATTTACGGCTACTGTGTTCTCTTTTTTCTATTCTTTTTGACCCGCTTTCCCCTGATTACTTAAAGGATAAATTCAAATTTCTTTCTGACAATCACGATCGACAGCTACGCTCTATTGATTCTCTCCTTCTCTCTTTTCCCAGTCACTTCTCTGGTTTCCTAACTAACGCTTTCTCCGTCCAAGCTGTCAGATTATGGAATAAACTTCCGGTAGAAATTAGAAAGGCTTCTACTAAGGCATTGTTCAAGCGTCGTTTACAGGATCATCTTATTAAAAACCTCTCTTAAGTTTCTCCTTCTTTCTCTCACTACGCTCTGTTTTTAAAATTTCTATTATGTCTCTGTTAATTATAAATGTGTATTCTCATGCATATATATAATATTTTATCTATGTTTCTGTTTCATTATTATTATTATTATTATAGTATTTATTGTAAAATTTATTGTTACCGCCTTCATGACTTTCTGTTTGGCCTAAAGGTTGACTGGTAGAGAATGCCTTCAGGCATTAAGTCCGCCTTTTGTTCCAACTTTTGTTGTTGGTCAATAAAGTTTTTAAATAAAAAAAAATAAAAATATTATTAAAAATATAATCTTGAGAGACGGCTGCGATGAATAATGCTGAAACGTTCAAACGATATTACTATTCGTTTCTAATTCTAAATCTTTGTTAAGTTTGCAGTTGAATATTGAAATTTTAGTGTAAAATTTGCAGTTATAACATTTTGTTATAGGGTAAATTATAGTGCAAAAAGATCTCTGAAACGAGTTTTTGAGTATTTTTCGCATAAATATTAATATGGCTATTCGTAGGTGTAATGTTGCGTTATTGTGATAATTTTACCCGGCCATGACGTAAACAGTAGCTCTTTCTTAATTTGATTTGTATTTCATATTTATCGGAAAAGAGTGTCTATGACATGTAGAGCGTCACTCTAGTAAAGCGTCGCGTCGATTGTAGCGGGACGGCCATCTTGGATAGATGGTTACATTCGAATCGCTAATTTCCGACATTATTCTTTTGTAGTAGATTCAGTGATTTATATGTGTTTGTATATGGGATATATAAACGAATCGATATGATGACGTCTTTTGCGAATTCATCTGTGTAATTAGTTTGTTTTATTAAATATTTAGTGAATTTGTGAATAATCGCTTGAATATACGCCCATGAATAATCCTGATATTGGTAATAAAATGTATATATACTTCATTAACGTTTCATGAAAAAGTTCAAGGTGTATTATATCATAAAGCGTAATATAAAAGTTGCCGAGTTATATTAGTTGTGTGGGTGTATGTTTAAAACGAAATGCAGTTGCGTTGTAATTCCCTCTAAGCCTTTTCATTACCGTAAAGGGTAATCTGAATATGCTCGGATTATAATCTATTATTACGCTCAGTTTCCTGTGTGGGTGTTTATATAGCTTGTTGTATATATGTACAAAGAGACATATATTTTAATTATAATGTTACATAACCATTGAAAAACAATGAATAACAGTTTATTGTTCAAGAAACTATACAAGATACACAAGGGCCTTTAGTAGCCACACATAGTAAGGAGTACACAGGGTTGGGCACATTTAGTAAAAATTTTGTTTAAAATTTACGCCCAGAATTTTGCATGTGTATGGTAGTGTGTGTATATGTGCATGTGCATTTACTTACTCATATATTTTTTATATAAAAACGAAATACGGCCAAACGTACTTTTTTGTTACATATTTTAAGAAAAAAATACAATTTCAACTCCAAACTCATTAATTGGACGCGAAACAGAATAATGTCCATAAGAATTATGTTACATAAACTTCAATTAATCAAATTCCTCATTTTAAGAAAATACGGCTGAAAGAAGGATAAACAAATCTAATCTCCAGTTTTGCTGATCTAAAGTTGGAATAATTCATTAGATTTTAATCGGAACGATCATTGGTGAAAGACTTTACCAAATTACTTGGTGGTAGAGCTTTGTGCAAGCTAATCTGGAAAGTTACGATCCACTTAATACATATTTTACGAAAAACCGGCAATACTTAGTATTTTTGTGTTCCAGTTGAAAGGGTGAATCTGTGACGAAGCTAATATGACCTAATTGCTGCTACGCCGTAGTCTCTACGACGTAGACAATCGTCTTTGCAATGTATGTAGATCAGTCACAGTCGCAAAAACAAGTCAAGTTTAATAGAAGATTTTTGAGTTTATAATATATTTTGTTCTCGATGGTGAAGCAAAACATTGTGAGGAAACCTACACGTGTGAATGAAAAATTCCACCCAATGTGTATTAGCAGTGCGGCGTGGTGGAATAAACTGTAAACCTCAAGAGGAAACCCTTTTGCTCAGCAGGGGTATATTTACATTGCTTGTATTATAATATATATCATTAATGGAAGGGGACAAACGGCAAAGCACAAAAATGGTAGTTTTGGAAAATTAGGTTGAAAGTCAAGTTAGCAAACCTCATTTTCCAAAAACACCATATTGCACTTAGGCCATTCTATCTTTCCGCTGAAGGTATAGTGTAAAGTCATTACAAATGTTATTAGAAGTAAAGTTGCTGTGCTTGTTTGTATGTGCAATATATTGTGGTATATCGAACCACAGAGAAAAAAATCTTATAACTCATGAAATAGCCTAAAATATTAAAACACAGTATATACTCTATGGCATGTCTATCGTCTGAGTTATATGCTTAAGTTACGAAAGTTTCAAATCAAGCTATAGTTACTTAGTTTGGACGGTTAATGGGTTGTACATTTAACAAAGTTGAAACTCGTTTTTAAATAATATTTAATTCATTTTTCCCTTAAGGTTAAAAACATAATGCTTAAGGTATATTTAATTTAATATAAAAATGTAATAATCAATATCAATTGAAAAAGAAAAGGGTAGAAACTTTTTATACCCCCTACTTAGATAATATATGACTCCAAATATGGTGGCTTTGTGCAAATCCATCTGGGTAGCATACCAACCACTCACCAGATATTCCAACGCCAAATAGCAATACTTAGTTTGGTTGCATTCTAGTTTAAAATGTGAATGAGCCAATGTATGCACAAGGAACGTAACATTAGATTCCAAGGTTGGTGATGAATTGTTGTGATTTTAAGAATGATTAATGTTTCTATCATCGCCAATGGCTATAAGCTGTGGTGGTACCTCAAGGTACCTATTCGCCTTTCGCCGATTTTTTATATATACATTTATATACTGTCTGGGTGCCCTTCAGCCATATAGACCGATCATCTGAAGAAGAGGCGGCACCAGACTATGGAGCATTGGCGTAAATTAAGAGAGACTTACGTCCAACAGTGGATTGCGATTGGTTGATGTTGACAATGAAGTGATTTTGAAGCCGTTCTTTCTTCAAAATGTCTATTCTATTTTTAAATTTATATTTTCATCCTTCCTTTCATTTAGCTTTCGCTTCGCTATACGCGTTTTTATGCGTAGCAGTAAATAAAAGTACTGTGGCGGATTTAGCACTGCGTCGTCAGTCGAAAAATATTTGGAGTAATATATTATCCGAGTAGAGCGTATAAAAAGTTTCAAATCATTCCTTTTATCAAGACAGAGTGGCCTTAAGCCAGCCACCATATTACGCGTTGTCATTTTATTTTTCAAATTAAACATTTGCCGTTTTAACCTACAAAATATAATGTAAGCGAATATCATTAACCTAATTAAGCAAAACAGCGCTTAAAGCAGCCTGAAATGTGCTTTAAGCGATAATCTCTTCCGTTGACATAATTTTTACTTCCTTATAATTTAATATAAATATTC
This sequence comes from Vanessa atalanta, assembly GCF_905147765.1. Classification (NCBI taxonomy): domain Eukaryota; kingdom Metazoa; phylum Arthropoda; class Insecta; order Lepidoptera; family Nymphalidae; genus Vanessa; species Vanessa atalanta. Next base: position 3,769,029 of record NC_061896.1, read on the forward strand.
AAATTTATTTGGGCTGGCATTTTATGTAACAGGTATAAAATGAATTTCGACTATAACAAACAAGAAACTCAGATGTTTTTCTTCCCAAATATACCAAATGCGGATAAGATCTTAATTTATTTATTCTATGAAAACTTATTCTGTATTTCAATTAAAAGTAATTCAATCGATACGTAATCTGTGCCTTCCTTTTGAAGATTAAAAAAAGTTTTCGATTTTTATATCTCTCTTTCCTACTTTCGCCTCAAGTAGATAGAGACCTACATTTGAGCACCACTGAATTTTCATGTGCTTAATTTGTGTTTATAATTCATCTCGTGCTCGGCGGTGAAGGAAAACAATGTGAGGAAGCCTGCATGTGTCTAAGTTCGACGAAATTCTGCCACATGACTGTGTATTCTACACCCGCATTGGAGCAGCGTAGTGGCAACCTTCTCCTCAAAGGGAGAGGAGGCCTTAGCTCAGCAGTAAGAAATTTACAGGCTGGTAATGTTAATATGCTTGCATAGTTATACAATTTTATTTTTTACTTCGCAGGCTGCTAAAATAAAAATGTAAAAAATGTAGAAAACTTTTTATGATATGAGTCGCCATTGAATAATGAGTTGTTTTATTTAATATTGAACATATAATATATGATTGATTTGTGAACTCCCGAATTTTCTTGGTGGTAGGGCTTTGTGCAAGTCCGTCTGGGTACGTACCACCCACTCATCAGGTATTCTACCGCCAAATAACAGTACACTGTATTGTCGTGTTCCGGTTAGAAGGGTGAGTGAGCCAGTGTAATCACAGGCACAAGGGACATAACATCTTAGTTCCCAAGGTTGGTGGCGTATAGGTGATATAAGAAATGGTTAATATTTCTTACAGCGCCTTTGTCTATGGGCGGTGGTGACCACTTACCATCAGGTGGCCCATATGCTCGTCCGCCAAACAATGCCATAAAAAAAAAATCATAGAATTATTGTGTGTCTATATTAATAACCCAGAGCGGGCATTCTAGAACCTTGTCTTTTTTTTATAAAAGCGATTTTTTCAAACACAATATACAGTCCATTCCAATCGAAAGAGAAATAAGCCTTAGATTTTCGTATTAGACGTTTTTTGCTAATAACTCAGCTATGTTATGCACTAATAACAATTTGACTAATATATCTTTATCATACAACCCTATTTCCTAAGTAGTTTTACTTATATCCAATTTAATTTTGCTTCCAAAGTTCCGATAACTGTTTAGTCGATGCTCAAAACGTAATTTTTCGCAAATCATAACGAATATCATAGATTATAATTATTTAAGTTCTCGACCAATGATATCACGTCAGTTCTAAGTCAGTTGTTAATTTGGCTTCTGTTTTCTTGTGGTTCGAATTTTATAGTCTATAAATATATTGTTAACGAAAATGTTACAGAAGCTCCTAATTACAAGTGATAGCAATGAAACACGTAAGACGGAAACCACAAAGACTTATCTTAATCATAATTCTGCTCTACGTGTTTATACCACTGAACTGCAATACCACTGATCAGGTTGTGGTTCCTGGATGACCTATATCGAAAGCGGAACGTGGGGTGTCGTTCAAATTTAATGATCGTTTTCTAAATATAAACGGAATTAAATCAAGTAAGCTCTTACAAGTAACAAGTTAAATTTAAAGTTACCACTTATTCAGTTATAAATCACATATTCAATATGTGATTTATAAAAAAAATGTAACGTGAAAAATATTACCGGTATATTTATTTTCCATAAAATATATTATTTTATGTTGGTGGTAAGTGTTATCTCAGATGTGTTAAACAATTGGCGCTTCCTAATCAGTTTAACGAAAACATTATCAAATTACTGGCGTTTACAACGTGCGATCATGTTCCCTTTTCTTTAATACGGCTGTACACCCGTCCTGCCAAGTTTATTCATTTATTTAGATTAAGGATTTCAGGGCTAATTATACCAAGTAAACTTTGATATATATTTTTTATAACTCGGAACTAGATTAATACTTTTTATTATAAGAAGAAATTACTTATATTTAACATATTGGTGAGGCATTTTTATGACAGGTTAAAATTGATATATTTAACTGAAATTACGGAAAACAAAAATCAAACTCAATAAGATAAGAGCTATCTTCTTAAATAAATGAGGATAGATTTCATCCGTAACCTCTAATTAAAAAATACTAAACCAATTTACATAAAACTTATAAGAGAAGACGCAGCAGGTTTCGAGGAAGGTTTTAGTATATTGTACTATTACATAAGCAGCTTCGCTTCACAGTTTTCACTTTAAATTTAAACTATTTACCTGACAAGCGTAAATTTCGTGTTCTTGGGTTTGATATTTGGATAGTAACTCGTATCTGTTGATTGTATTGTAATTGTTCGATACACGCTGTATTCAGATCAATATAAAGTACTTTATGCACTCCTATTAACACACATATATATATATATATATATGTATGATATAGGTTCACAATAAATTATCCGTTGATGGGATTGTAGATCTACACGCATAAGATGCAGGCGACCTTATCACTAAAATCTATCTTTTGAAAACTAACATAATACTATTGATCTTGAGGTGTACTTTCTCCTGCGTCCGACGGAGTCAGTCAACGAGAAGCTAGTTGGTTGGAAATATAAAATATGATGCCTCGTTACGCTGCGCAACAAAACCCGACTTCAAAATAATGCCGAGTAACACAACACAAAATATATTTTTTTATTCAGTTTTTTTGGACGAAGATGTTATATCCAAGTTATTATTCCAACCAAATAAGATGTTCTTCCAATCTTGGCAACTAATATGTTATATCTCTCGTGCCTGTTACACTGGCTCTCTCCCCTTTCAAACCAGAACATATATTCTACCGCAAAACAGATTATTGCTGTTTAACGGTAGAATATATGATGTGTGGGTGGTACCTCCCAGACTGGCTTACAAAAAAAATACACAAACTCAATATACAAATACATTAGACAGGCAGTTACGTGTTATATAGCTAAGACGTCTCTACCTTATACTTTATAGATATAATAAAATTACCAACGGTTCAAGTAAGAACAAAATAACAGAAAAAGCTCAGTGATTCCATAAATTATTCCCAATCATTTTTTATGCCTAAAGAAAATTTAAACATGTGGTGTTATACACATACATATATATTTAAAGTTTTAAGATCAGTTTTTAAACTTACTGCCTTTGTCTAGGGGCTAGTTATAGGGAAACTGATTTTGGGCAACAGATTCTGGGATCAAACCCTACGTCGCGCCAGTAAAAAGGTTTTGGGTTTTTCCGGAGACTGAAATTTGGTAGTGTACACTTGCACCTGAACTCTATCTGGTCGTGTTAGATTTGCCGTCCTATGATTATAAGAGTGAGCATGATTGGTAGAGATATTGTGAGGATATTGTAGATTAGAATAGGTGTTGGGTAGTTGGCTAGTCTGCCTTGAAATGGACAGACGGGGCCAAAATCGATCACGACAACAGATTCATCAGAAATTGATAACATTTTCATATGGGATTAAAGGATTTTTTATAATCCATTCCATCCATTTAATAATAATAGTAGAAAAAATCCTGCATTAGTGTTGATGAACGTGTGACCATCACCGTCTGCCTCGTTGTTCTAGTGGCTAACTTACATATCTGCAGATCCCAAGATCCTGGGTTTGGGTGGTAAAAACTTTTTGTTTATAAATTCTTAGAAACAGTCCGATAGCAGTTTTATTTTTTGATTAGCAGCAGATTAGCAGTTGAGGACACTCATGAAGAAGCCCAAAAATAGGTGATCACGAGATTCTATATCACAATCTCAATATAGAGATCCACAATTGCCAATGTTACAAAAATTGACAATGGTACCATTTCGCAGAAAGCATGTAATGTGGTTGGCCTGCGGGCTGCGCCTGAACTCCCTGCGGTCGTGTAGAGATGCCTTTACTTTAGATTATGAAAGTATGGGAATGGAGAGTGCATAATAATATATAACAATATTTGTGCACAAACTAGAACCTTATTGTAACTTATCCACATGTATATCTGTTCGTAAATCATCTCAAGAACATCTTCCTCTTTTGCCGGACATTTATTAATCCCGGCTATTGCCAGGGTCTGTCTTCCAACTAAGACTACTCCACTTTGCACGGTCTTCAGCGTCGTCATCAGAGTTCTTGAGTAATATGCCCATTATTAAAAATTGATAACAGAGACAGACCCAAGACAAAATAATAATAAAGCTAGCACGGTTCGTTAAAGTCTCAAAAACATGCAACATACTAAATTCAAATATAAATAACTAAATAAGATGGATACTACAGATAAATTACAAAAGAAATACTTCTTTCATTTATCAACTTGTGTCACTTACTGTTCATATATCGCCTCAGCTATGTACCTTGAAACATAAAAACCATTTTAAACCTTATTACAAACGTAATAAGGGCTAGTATACCACATGTAATAAACTTGTACCTGGTGGCCAAAGTACAACGAAAACCTACATAGAATTCCATCACTAAGCACATTGTGAATAAAGCCTAAAATACTCTAAGCAAATAAAATACATTCCTGGTCCGCAGCACAAAGAAAAATACGCCCACGCGATTGTAATCCTTAACAACATTTCATAGAGACTATTATACTTTGATGACCTATTCAGTCCAGCAATTACATGATACACCTATTACAACCGTATAGTAAGAAATAGGAACTTCGTTCTTACTCGACTAGGCTTAAGGCATATCTTCCCATGAAGGCTTTTTTTACTGGTGAGTGAGCTACCGTATATGCTACCCTTTTCCCGCGCTGCGTACGTCATAGTCTCCGCGATCTCCGTGCAGTACAGACGTACCAACCATTACGACCACGCCACCCAAGACGGTGGCAAAACGCGGGTACTTTAAAAAGTTAAAGTGGATTTATTCAGGAAATATTTGAAGATAGTCGAGGAGCGATTTTTCCCGGGTAAGTCTCTTAAATATGGTGGAAATTTGAATTTCGAACGCATTCCATGTATCAAAATGTTTTTCGAACTAAATTAAAATCTAGACTAAAAAAAAATAGTCTAAAAAGAAATCTATACTGATTTTGTATGAAGAGATAGACTTTTTTTTATTAATAATTTTAATTCAAACAAATCGGATACCATTCGAAATTTAAAAAATACACGGAGAATATCATTCACGAAATTCAAACCGAAAGATTTCTTTCCCAGACAATAGCATAACACGATTTATACTTTTTTAATTAAAACAAAGGCGAAGCACGTTCAGATGTGGGCCGAGAGTAATTAGGTTAGAAATAATTAACCGGAGGGATAAAATTATATTTATATTACACCTGCAGAGGGTGTAGACTATTCTTGATGAGGTTGGGGTTGGCTCGATTCTATAAACGTAGTTGTTTCCATGTAACCTTTAGTTACATATGGCATTTTAAAATTGAATCGTTTATTTTTTTCTTTTTTTATTAAACTCTTAATTAACAAATATATTAATATAAGACAAAATACAATTTAAAAAATATATATTAATAGTCCATTGTGATTTATGTTCTATAGTCCACAACGAACTAGGATATTAAGAGTTGAGTTTGGGGGTGCGTGTAATATTTTTTATGTAATGGCTCTGAGGTATCTAAGGCAGGTAAATTTTATTTCAAGTGGGCGTACTCTTGTCCAAAAACGAGACCAGGGCGGCCATTCTTAAGGAAGACTAACAAATACGTTGAACATATTTTAGTGTACAACTGATTGTGCAAACCCTAGTATACCTTATTCTCTCTCATTCGAGGCGATAAATAAATAAATAAAATAAATAAATATTGGACAACATCACATACATTACTCTGATCCCAATGTAAGTAGCTAAAGCACTTGTGTTATGGAAATCAGAAGTAACGACGGTACCACAAACACCCAGACCCAAGACAACATAGAAAACTAATGAACTTTTTCTACATCGACTCGGCCGGGAATCGAACCCGGGACCTCGGAGTGGCGTACCCATGAAAACCGGTGTACACACTACTCGACCACGGAGGTCGTCAGCGATCAGAAAGAGGTTACCGAAACGAAGGGTTGACGAATTTTCCGAGGCAGAGTTTAGCGCGATGCATTCCAAATTCCGGCAGGCTGCTAAGAATATAGGTAAAAAACGACTCAATCACTGTTTATTGACCTGACCCGATTGAACCCATAAGCATACATAACATAAGCAGCCCGTAAATGTCCCACTGCTGGGATAAAGGCCTCCTCTCCCTTTGAGGAGAAGGTTTGGAGCATATTCCACCACGCTGCTCCAATGCGGGTTGGCGGAACACACATGTGGCTGAATTTCGTTGAAATTAGACACATGCAGGTTTCCTCACGATGTTTTCCTTCACCGCCGAGCACGAGATGAATTATAAACACAAATTAAGCACATGAAATTTCAGTGGTGCCTGCCTGGGTTTGAACCCGAAATCATCGGTTAAGATGCACGCGTTCTAACCACTGGGCCATCTCGGCTCCGATTGAACCCAGAACTTCGAAATCCAAAGCCACATAAGGTATCCACTTAAACAATGAAACAGCACTTAATGTAACACTAGTATCAGGAGGTGTAAAAATATTTTCTGGTCTAACTGGCCTAAATGGGTTGATTAAAAAAAAGTTAAAATTGTTATATATCTAGTGAAGGCTATAACATGGTCTTATTTTCTTAAGAGAAAAACAGTTTACCAAGAAGGAAAATGGAATTTTAATGGCTAAAAACTTACCAGCTTGTTCGTTAAGATACTTAAGAGGGTTTTATATATATATTTTATTTTATTTATTTATTATATTATATGTTCAGATTTACCTTTTTCTTTAAAAAATTAAAATATAATATATTTAAATTTTTTTTTTTTTACAGACGGGTAAGAAAAAAAGATAAGGATTTAGGAAAATTAAAAAAAAACAACAGCAAGATATATTTGACCTTAAGGTTTTACTCTAAAGATCTTTAAAAGGTTAAGCGAAGGGGGAATTGATAATAGACAGACTAGCGAATCTAATAACTCATGTATCAAAACCAATTGAGTTTCCAAGTGGTCCTTTAATAAAAAGCCTTAACGCCTTTTAAACGTCGAGCAAAAAGGATATCTAAACTAATATCATACAAAGGTAAAATTTGCTTGTTTGTTTGTAGGACGTAATAGGCGTGAGTAATGACCCAATTAAAAAAAAAACCGCTGGTAAAAATCTACGTTACACCTGAGTGCCTAGTGTGGTATAAATTGTTTTTATATCATATAATTTTTTAATTTGCATCTGTGGTAAGTCGGGGCAGATTTAAATAAAAAAATAGTATGTACTGTTCAAGTAAATCTTGAACACGAAATTTATAAAAGATTAAGTGTAGCGCACATAGTGCCCCCATTTGAGGGGGGAATTAAAAATAGCCTATATCCTTCCCCGTGACTAAAACTCTAATCTCCTAGCCAAATTTAATCTAAAACGGTTCAGCAGTTTAAGCGTGATGAGGTAACAGATAGATGTACTTCCGCATTCATAATATTAGTGTATAAAAGTCATTATTGTGTAAGTACAATATACGTCGTTATAAGAAATATAATTATTCGTTTGTGGATCGATTTTGATATGAATATTCTTTGCATATGAAAGGGGATCATTTTATTAAGAAATTTTAGTGCTTAATAGGTATTAAGTCAACGCATTCCTAACGCCAGTTCCACATGATCGAATAAAATAGTGGGCACTTCGAATCGTAGATAATTTCAAAGTAAATTTCACCCTGTACTCTCTAAAGCAACTAAGAAATATAAGCCCTTTTATTTTGTACTATAGGAATATTATGACTTAGAATGGGAAGTGGTCTGAGGAGCTATTTACCAAGGTCCTCTCTGTTTTCTCGACTACCTGGTTTTCTTCAAATGTTACACGTCTCAAATTATTCCAGGGTTATGGTCTTTGTAGCTATACCTGCAAATTGTAGAAACAGTTTTACACTAACACGAACACGACTGTGTTCCTATAAAATTATTATATGAGGCATTTATTTTGGGTATATTTAAGAAAATGGGCTGTTAGAAAAATAATATTAAAAGTGCATTGGCATTTCTCTCGTGATTTTTTTGTGGTCATTACCAATTACTTAACATCGGTTGATCTGTGTTAGTACTGGGTTTCTTATGCTTATAATTATGGTCTATCATTGTCCGTATTATGTGTTCACATAGTGTTAATCTTTGGCATTTTTAGGAAGATTTATAGTACCTGACGGAAGTACTCCATGGTAATACGGTGACATGTATTGTGTCCTTTTTTCAATGGAAAAGTATGGTTGAAAGCAAATACACGTACAATATGGAAATTAAATGAAATATATACCTATTAATATAATAATAATAATAATATCTGTACTAATAATATTATAAAGAAGAGAGATTTGTTATTTTGTTAACGATAAATTGTGAAAATACTGAACCAATTTTAATTATTATTTCACCTTAAGAAATCGACTTTATTATATCTATTATTTTTTATTAGTAATAAAATGTACGTCTTAAATAATGGCATTTGTAAAGGAGGCCTGAAGAAAATGCTCATGTAAGCACTTTTAAAATGATAAAACAAATTCCATGCGTGTGATGCTAGCACAACCAGCACAGTTATATATATAAAAGTCCTACCATCGGTATTTCTTTACAACGATAACAACAAACTGTTTACTAAAACCTCTTTAGTGCGTTGACGTTAATTGATCATCAATTTTCCTCTGTATCGTTTTCAAGAGACGTATTAAATACAGGAGTCGTTTCCCAACGGATGTCAATCTTTAGAGAATCTTCTTAGTTAATATATTAAATTGACTACCTCGTTCGTTAGATATGGCTGCAGATTTTGAGAACCTACATGAGTTCAAACCCCAGGTCAGGCCGATAAAAGAAAATTAGGGTTTTCTATCGAAAATTATTAGTAACAGCTCAGGTTCTGGAATTGTGTACACTCGCATGCACGTAAAATACTTGGTGATAGGGCTTTGTGCGAGACCATCTGGGTAGATACCACCCACTCATCAGATATTCTACCGCCAAATAACAGTACGCTATATGCATTCATAATTATTCATTTTTTTTACATTTAACATTAACAGTCTGTAAATTTTAGGCCTTAGCCCACCACTGGGCTAAGGCCTCCTCTCCCTTTGAGGAGAAGGTTTGGAGCATATTCCACTAAGCTGATCCATTGCGGGTTGGTGGATACACATGTGGCAGAATTTCGTTGAAATTAGACACACGCAGGTTTCCTCGCGATGTTCTTCTTCACCGCCGAACACGAGATTAATTATAAATACAAATTAAGCACATGTAAATTCAGTGGTGCTTGCCTGGGCTTGAACCCGCAATCATCGGTTAAGACGCATGTGTTCTAACCACTGGGCTATCTCGGCTCTATTTGATTTCATAAACGGCTTTAATTAATATCAGATTGAGACAGGCTTTTTATATATTAAGTGGATGAATAGTTTAACGATGTTGTCCTTGTCTCTTGAATGTCAAATCAAATATATCACAAAGAGAAAAATATATGTAAAGTTATAATAAGTTTTCTTTATTTTTTATATTTTGACAGCATTTTTAATTTGTTTTATTCAATAAATATAATAAGGAAATGGGCTCTATGATGGAATGTTGTTGCTTTTCTTAAAAGCAACTGGCACACCAGTAAATATGATTATATTACTACACCGCCAATTCGTTGCCAACCATGAGATCTAAGATATTATGCCTGTACTTATATACATATAAGTGATAATATCTTACGTCAAAATAAAGCAATACAATGCATTGGCGATAGAATTATATATTCACCGTGTGAATATATATTTGACTAGTGACACGCCCCGGCTTGACATGGCTGCTGTTTATTTATAAAGAAAATGATATAAATATAATTTATACCCTACAGCAGTCAGAAATAAGGTTTTTATCAGTAATTTTTTTTATCTTTGTTTTTAGGATGTATCCTACAAACAGACAATATTAAACAAACTTTACGATATTAGTAAAGATGTAAATAATTTAATTGAAAAACTTGGCATTCTTTTATTTTAGACAGTTTAAAACGTTTCTCCATAAAAAACATAATTGAGCCAACTTTAATGGCTATTGATCAATCGGTGTACTAATGTATCAATTTCAAACCGCCATACCAATATTAATATAATTAAATATTAAAAATAATATCAAAATGAAAAATGTCAACCAATAGAATCAAACCGTGTAAAATGTTGTCATACCATACCTTTTTGTGACAATGAATTTTAATAAGAAATAAACACTCCATGCCCTCACTCCTTCCGTGTCTTTTGAGTAGGGTCATTACCCTCAGTAGGATATTCTGATGCGGGTCCAGAAATACGTACTATAAAAAAACAAATCTAACGTGACAAGCTTAACACAATTTTCCATTCGTTTTCTGATACAAACCCACATAAAGTATTTGATTACGTATTTAATTTTGATTTATACTACTAAATGTAAGCTATATTCAAATAAGTAAGATATATCGTTCATGAATACGGTTTTGTATTTGACTATATTTATTAAAATTTAAGAAAATCAACAAGGCGGGACAAATAAATTATAATTGTAAGGGGTAAAGATTTTAAAGGATTGCGTGAATAGATTAGTCCTTAGTCCGTTTGGTGCTTTGAAAGTGAAATTAATCAAAGGTAAGACTATTGTAGTGATTGTAAAATTCATTGTAATATGTTAAAATGTGATTTGTAAAACTAAATATACTTGGTGATGTGTATGGTTTGTTTTATTTAAAAAAAAGAATAGTAAAAGTTAACATATGTAAATCAGGAGATTCGTTTTGTAATGCCTATTTGAAGAAACTATTAAACCAATATAAATAAGACTTATGCCAAAAGACGCTGAGCAATATTCCATAATAGTATTATACTAGCTGTGCCCGCGACTTCTTTGCGCGTTTGAATTTAACAAAAAAGTTAATATTGTTATAAGTTACCTCTTATTACATCGGTTTTCTGCCAGTGAAAGTCCCGTTAAAATCGGTCCAGCCGTTCCAGAGATTAGCTGGAACAAACAAACAGACCGACAGACAAAAATAAAAAAAAATGTTATTTTGGTATATGCACCGTGTCTACATACATATACAAATATATAATTATATAATATATTCTACAAGCGCCAAACAATAGTACTCTATATTGTTGTTTCCGGTTTGAAAGCCGAAGCCGCTAGTCATGTATATAGAAAACTAGATGTTACTCGCTCGATTTGATGGACAAAAAAAGGTCAACGACGATCAACGAAATTAAAAAAATATATACGATAGCCGAAGAGCCGAGATGGCCCAGTGGAGAGCCGAGATGGCCCAGTGGTTAGAAGAGCCGAGAAGGCCCAGTTGTTAGAACGCGTGCATCTTAACCGATGATTTTGGGTTCAAATCCAGGCAGGCTCTACTGAATTTTCATGTGCTTAATTAGTGTTTATAATTCATCTCGTGCTCGGGGGTGAAGGAAAACATCGTGAGGAAACCTGTATGTGTCTTATTTCAACGAAATTCTACCACATGTGTATTCCGCCAACCCGCATTGGAGCAGCGTGGTGGAATATGCTTCAAACCTTCTACTCAAAGGGAGAGGAGGCCTTTAGCCCAGCAGTGGGAAAATTTACAGGCTGCTAATGCTAATGCAATACGATATATTCATAATTCAGTAGTTTTGACGTAATTGACATACAAAAAAACATTATATATTAAAAAAAAAAACAAGTACATTATGTAAATATAAATTACAATGATATACAAAGAATGCTTCCTAAAAAATTTTTCCTTTTATTTCAAGCGATAAATGAAAAAAACAACTCCATAAAATATTCAACATAATTCGCGTTAGGGTTGAACATACCTTCTTCATTATAAATGAAAATGTAATTCAATTTTGTCACGGTAAAATGAGTTCTATATTTGATGCATTAAAGTCTAATGTTTAATAAATTACAGTTTGGTTACAATTGTTTTAGCTTCATTAGGTCGTGTCCATCAAAGTTTGGGTTCGTTTTACTTCATTGTTCGAAGTTTGAAATTATTGTTCAAAAATTTCTTCTGCTTTTACGAATCAACGAATGCCATGCATTGTATACATACATTTGGATCTATACAATCTTGAAAACATTATTAATAAAATATTATACACTGCCTAAAATTTAAGAGCCGAGATGGCCCAGTGGCTAGAACGCGTGCATCTTAACCGATGATTTCGGGTTCAAACCCAGGCAGGCACCACTGAAATTTCATGTGCTTAATTTGTGTTTATAATTCATCTCGTGCTCGGCGGTGAAGGAAAACATCGTGAGGAAACCTGCATGTGTCTAATTTCAACGAAATTCTGCCACTTGTGTATTCCGCCAACCCGCATTGGAGCAGCGTGGTGGAATATGCTCCAAACCTTCTCCTCAAAGGGAGAGGAGGCCTTTATCCCAGCAGTGGGACATTTACGGGCTGCTAATGCTAAAAAAAAATGCCTAAAATTTTCGTGCAAGATATTTGTACAGTCTATTCCAAGAAGTTTGGGGTTAGATGAGTAAATAGTATAGAATAAATATTAAATAATTACCGGACTGTGTACTGTGTACGTGGGATATATTAATAAACTAAAAACAAATATTATTATTAAATATAAATGTAAATATTATCAGAGAAATTAAAATGGGATAATGATCCTACAGAAGTATAAAAAGATATACATTTATATTTACGTATCTCAAGCGATTTGCTAAGAACTCAGTTATATTTTGCACTATTAAGAGTTTATGATCAATAAATACAACAATATTGTACTGAACCACATATTTTCACTTTAATTTTACTTCCAAAAGTTTCGTCGACGTTAAAAACGGATTTTTTTCGCAAATCCACAGTTAATAATTTGACGACCTCCGTGGTCGAGTAGTGTACACCGGTATGCATGGGTACACCACTCCGAGGTCCCGGGTTCGATTCCCGGCCGAGTCGATGTAGAAAAAAACCATTAGTTTTCTATGTTGTCTTGGGTCTGGGTGTTTGTGGTACCGTCGTTACTTCTGATTTCCATACCACAAGTGCTTTAGCTACTTACATTGAGATCAGTTTATGTATGTGATGTTGTCTAAAAAAAAAAAGATATCGCGTCAATTTGCCGTCAAATATTGTTATATGGCTTTTTTTCTGTTATGGTTGGAGTAGAATATAGGTACAATCTGCTTGTAGTCCAAAATCTTCAAAGTCATTCATTGTGAACAAACTATCACTATAATAGCTATAAAAAGTTTTACATTTTACAAAAAGTATGTAAAAGAACACTTTTCGGATGTTTATGGTACAAATAATTATTTAGATTTCAAATTATTCGTCTTTGACTCACATTCTCTGTTACCATAAGGGACAGAGAGCTGCACAGAAGATACCTTAGTGCACAAGTCGCTACGAAATACACAAGTACTGTCATTATTAAAATGACATACAGTCGCAACCGGATAGAGTTCAGGCTCAGAATCAACGAACAAGGCTTTGCTTGTTCCAAATTCCGGCCTGTTGATGGATATAATTTTTGTCATGAATCGGTCAAGGATCTCAAGGCATTATGATTTACAGCTAGATACAATATAAGCTATAAAAAAATTATAACATATAATTTTCTTTGGTGAAGCTCTTAATCCGGTCGTTATCTGTGTTACCTGAGAACTCCGTCATTTATGAACCGATTTGAAAATTATTTTGTTGTTCAGACATACTTTTAGTCTCATTTGAATTCGAAGAAAAAATTCCGATTCTAAGCGTGAAAAAATAAGGGATGAAATTTTTTTATGAGTTCGAATTATTTTAATTTTCTCAAGACTATTATTTGTATAATACATTTTATACTATGTGCATATATGTAACGTATGACATATGTATAATAAATTTAATTATAAATATAAGTATGTTCATAACCTTTATAATTTTGATTTTTTAAATCAGTATATAGTTGTATAGACCTCTACAATATACCTATAATTTATTGTACACCAAAAAGAGAAAAAAAAAATTAAACATGGATACAGCCTAAACAAAAGAGGCGTCCAATTTCATCGACCTTATCTCTACATAGCGATCTCTTCCAGGTATACTGTAAGAAGATAATACGAAACTCTGCAAGAAACGGAGCGTGAAAAGTCCAAAAATCTTGACATCGACAACAATAATGGCGTATACGTCGCCTGTCAACATTTCACGAGTGAGATACCAAGTGAATTCTTGCATAATTGCACTGTTGTTAAATAATAATCGGTATCGTTATACTAAACGGTAATTAATTTATTACATAACATATGTAGACATCAGTCTTAGTATAATCTGTGACACGGTAATGGATTCGGAGTTTATCTCTATTCAATTCCACTGACATATGTAATCACAGGCACAAGGGATATAACATCTTAGTTCCCAAGGTTGGTGGCGCATAGGTGATGTAAGGAATGGTTAATATTTCTTACAGCGCCTTTGTCTATGGGCGGCGGTGACCACTTACCATCAGGTGGCCCATATGCTCGTCCGCCAACCAATGCCATAAAAAAAATGTTCATGATTGATGTATATGTAGAATTCATGAAAGCTTATACGTATCCGATTAAAAGTTACTTGGATCATGAAATGACAAACACTATCACTTGGTAGTAAGGCTTTGTTGCCCGACTGCGTAAGTACCACCCACTCATCAGATATTCTACCGTCAAGCAGTACCCGGTATTGTTGTGTTCCAGTTTAAAGGGTGAGTGAGCAAGTGTAACAGGCACAAGGGATATAACTTCTTAGTTCGAAGGTTGGTGATGTAAGGAATGGTTAATATTTCTTGTTGCTATTGTGTATATGGGTGGTTTATAGGCGGTGGTGACCACTTACCGTCATTTGTTCGTCCGTCTAACTATATTATAAAAAATATATATATTCTTATAATTCATTGATCAATTGATTATTTAAATTGTGGATTAAATAATTTCAAAGCAAAATTAAAAATAGATATTGTATAAATACCATGCTATCTGTAGAGAGACTAAAATTAGAAGTTATGTTTTTAATAAAGGTTTTTACATTGTTACTTATAAGGCCCGAAGTGTTTTAACCGTAATCGTTTGATCGCTTCTGTTTTTCACACAGCAGAATTTTAATAAATAAAACTAAAAAAAAATACATTTATGATATTAATGCGTTCAGAAGCATCAATATTATTAAAAAAAAAATCGATTCAAAATCGATTAATATTAATTCATTTTTCGTGTCAAACTTTAATTAAAAAAAACTTAAAAGATTTTCTCACAGATTGAACTTTAATTGATTCTTTTATGAAAAATCGTTTTCATTTATTACGATCAAAGAGAATGATTCAAAATAGCTGATAAGTTTCTTTAAATACCATCGTGACCTGAATTTGCTTGGAAATACTCAAACATTTTCTTGACCTAAAAAAAACTTCGTAAAGCGACTGCTAATATAAATCTTTAGAGCATCACCGTATTCCCTAATAGGATTACGATTATACAACGACGTATGCGCCGTAGGTAATATTTAACGGTGATACACGGCATGCTTACGTTTCACTGGATTTATGGTTTTACATAGCTTGACATAGCGCTATTTGTTTCTGAAAATTAATTAAGAAGATTTACTGATTGCCATCGTTTGTATCTCGCGTTAAGCAGGGATGATATGGAGCTCTGTGGCCGTAATCTAGACCTGAATAAAAATCTGCGTGGGCCATATCGTAGTATAAAATTGTGTGTACTTCCATAATCCGATTTGACAAAGATCTTTAATGTGCATTTCAATGTATGGCTATGTATATAATAGGCTCTTATCAAGTGGATAGCTCGCCTCACAAACTAATCAATCCTGAACCAGCTAACGATTAAGACACGTCTCTCTACCATCACTAATCAACGCGTACTTCGTTTCTTTGGCCATGCGGCTAGGCAGGAGGACAGGTGGAAAAACTTATAATAGTTGGCCATGTGGAGGGGAAGAGAGGTAGAAAAACGCCGGCCCGGTGGTTAAACACAGTAAAGGCGTCTACAGGATCCAGTGCCCAGACTTGCCTACGAATCACACATAATAGGAATACCTGGAGGAAGGTGATGAGAGGTGTACAGGAGAGCCACACGCATGGTGGTCACGACCCTCAGTAATGAGGAAACGACTAGGAAGAAGAATAAGCTCCTTATAATGATGATTATCTTTACATAACAATTCTAATGTACGATTCCAAAAATGTATGCAATTATAAACTTTAATGATATTTTTTTTCCCGCTGTCCAGTGAACATTCAGCCTTAAAATAAATAAGCTCACCAAACCTACTGACACTCCAATAAACACGTAACGCGGCAATTTGTTTATTACTTCAGTGAATTTAGATATTAATTCCGTGTAAATTGGATTTGTAATGTATATAAGCGTGTTATGTGCCTACTAGTGTTAATCTCATTGATTTTATACCCTGAATTGACTACTTATATACGATTTGATTGGATTTATATATTACTAGTCGCATACTATACTTAGTAAGAGCCGAGATAGCCCAGTGGTTAGAACGCTTGCATCTTAACCGATGATTGCGGGTTCAAACCCAGGCAAGCACCACTGAATTTTCATGTGCTTAATTTGTGTTTTCTTGGTTTCAGGTGTTTGGTTAGGTTAGGTTTTAAACGGTTTTATTTATTGTTTGGGTCAAATTTATTAATTGAAATATTTACCCTTTTCTTGTTGTTTCATTGATCTGATATTCGGTACACACCTTTTGGATGATAATAAAATTTTACTTTAGAGTCTGATCAATGCCTTCGATTGATAAGAAGAGTGCTGTGACGCTTACTAACGTAATTATGTTTTAGATTTTAGTACATTATCGTCACTATTATTTAACATGTTTTGTTGTATATCTATTTGAATGTGTTTACACTGAAATGTCAGGATTTATGAGTTATTTATGACTTTACAACAAACCCGCCTCCTTTCCTATTTATAATATTGACATAGGATTACATTTAGTAAATGTAATTCAGATATACTTTGATACTTGCACATATAAACGGTTTTTATATTTGATAGTGATGGTATTTAAAAAAGTAAAAGTGTCTCGGGTTGTGATATACTAGACTATCCGAAATACGGCTAGTGCTGTGGGTTAGATCGAGGGAAGAGCCTGCCTACCGCTGCCGTATGCGTAAGAGAAAGGGAGGCAAGAAAGACTGGCGCCGTAACGCGTTACGTAACGAAGCGGTTTACTCTCCCATAAGTAGTTTTGAATTCAAGCCGAACCGCTTAGTGCCGTGCGGCTGGCTTTTGCTGAGTGGAGTTATCTGCATGTGTCATAATCCTGACATATGTGTCAATGGATATTAGAGCAGCGTCGTGGAATGTAATGGTATTCCAGGTATAGGTACATGATGCTATAAATATTTATGTTATTGTACTATATTTATATTCATAATTTGATTAATGTCATCACAATTTATAATTTTGGATTGAAATTTGACGACAGATTCCATGTCGTGATGTTTAATATACTAATATGATTAAACACGTGAATTAATGAAGCGCTTTATAGCGTGTATTTGTATAAAAAGAAAAAGAATCTCTTCCTCTTAGTGGCTTAATTAAGATTAACCATAAAGTTCCATCCGGCGGAAATTAATCCCGAGCAATGATAAAATATTCATTTAACGAAGATCTTAATATTTAGTTAGAACTATTTTAATTGATTTGGCTTGATTATAATATGTTTGTTTTTAAATTTATATTTAAATATACTTTTTTACGCTCTTAGGAGAACCCTTTGAATTTCTTATAAGGTGATTTTTTATATAATAATAATAATAATAAAACTTTATTATTAAAAAAAAAACAATCAGGCACAGCTCAATAAAGCCGTACCCACTGAAATAGAAAACTGTGTTTTAGAAACAACCTTCGATTAAATTACTACACCGTGTTTTGGAAAGTTAAAAAAAATATAATATTATTAAATGAATGTGTGCAAGAGCATGTGTGTTTTCCAGTTTCACTATTAGTCAACATATAAAGTCAATTAATTAAAACATCTCTAATATTGTGTGCGGATAATTTTTTTACTTTTGTTGTTATAGTTTTATATATTGCGAAAAGGCGCTCTTTGTTGTAAGATAAAAATAACAACAGTTCGGAAACCGATAAGAAAATTAGTAATATAACCCCTCGTTTTTATATATTTTTTAACGCGACGTTAGTCTAATGTCAGTAGAGTCGGAAGTAGAAGAAATTCAAATAAGTCTTGCCCAGTCGGTTGGTCCTTTAAAGTGACCGAATTTCGATCATCGATTTCATTTCTTAAAGACTCACGCACTTATTTTCAACTTGATTTCACATAAAGTTCATTAATAACTTTACCCCTGGATTGAATATAGAAATATCATGCGTGTTTATTAACAACCCTTCAAGCTCGTATGTGTTTGACGAATAAATTATAAATGAAAAGCGAACCGCTATCAATATTTAATACTGTTTACAAAGTAGATCGTGGCGTGTTGATGTGATAAAGGGTATAAATAATACCGAAAGTTTAATTAGTAATGATTTTTTAATTTGTTTCGAAGTTAACGTGTATTGCTTGACTTGGTTCTTGCTTGTGATATGTTTATAAATTTTATTCGAATCAATCTGAATGGCTATTGGTCGATGGCAGCTGATGACGCAATATATAACCAATCAGCATTAAGAATTTATCCACCTTTTCTCATTAAAGATGAGATTTATAATCCAATTAAATTTGTATATTTGATCAGTAATCTCAAAATTTCAATGCGTAGAAATACTAAAACTATATTTTGGAAAACAAAGAAACAAAATTTTAAGTAAAATAATTTAAAATAAAATATATCATTAATTAAAATATATGCAGTAATAATGTATATAATATGTAACAAGGAAGTATATAGTATACACGCCATGTTCACACATGGGAGTAGAAAGTGGCGGCGGAGAGGGGGCATGATTCGGTCTTACCCCCAAAGCGCGCTAATCCATGTTTCATATTAAGAATACAAACTAATTATGTGATTATAATTATTATGTCCACATTTTTCATAGTCCCAAAAGTGTTTAGTTTTGTCGCCTTTAAAGAGTATGGATAGAGATATTATAATATACTTGGTACTCTTTACACCTATGAAGTGTTAAGTTGTAACCCGTAATAGCAATATGTATAAATTATTTGAGCATTTCTCAGAAGTGATGTCATAAAAATTCTATTTACTAAACTATAAACTATTCCATTATAAGCAAGTTCCAATTATTATAACACAAGAGTAAATTAAATACAAAAGAACCAATGAATCAGAACCTAATTCTACCGAGCAGAAGTCGAATTAACTTGTGTAGTTCTCATATCATTTTGAAAGTAGTAAGATATTTTTACCAGACATACATACAAAAGCATATTAAAGCGAATCAACGGACCACAATAATATATATAATAGAACAGTTAACGTATTATACAATTATAATTGAATAAAATTATATGCCAAGAATATATTAAATTAAAATGTTCTACAATGAAATACGCTGAGGTTTCGCAGGCAAAATGCCAAAAACAGCCATGAAAAGTCACTCAATTCAGTCTGGCAACGTTATAAACTTTTCGCTTGTGAAATTTTTAAGCCTATTTTTAATTTTTAGGCTGTGTTGCAGTGTTGTTTTAATAACAATGAAAGCCATTATGAGTAAGCCCTTTACGTTATCGTTCGAATATACATAGTTAAGTAGACATTGTGACTTCGACTTTATAATAACTGTGATATTATTTTTGGTTGGTTCTAATGCAAGTTGATTTCGAAGTATTCATTCATCACAGAATCAGTGCCCCGGTTTGGATTGTCAGTGACTTAGTGTAACTTTGTACACCAGGCACATAATATCTTAGATCTTTGTTTGGAATGGTTGATATTTCTAACGCCAATGTCTATGGGCGGTGGTAACCACTTACCACGAGATTGCTCATTTACTCGACTTTAATTATTTTAAAATTTTATGTATAGAATATATAGTCGACTTTAAATTTGAAAAAGGGTTTTTTTTCGCAGTTCTTCTCAAAGCTGTCTTTCGGAACGGTGATAGGTTTGAAATCCTTTATATCTATATAAAGGACGTATTTGAAAAAAAAGGATTAATTTATTTAATTTACTGTAACACAAAACTTAGAAATAGCTTAAGCCTCACATGGGTAAATAAATAAAGTTCTTGATTTTTCTCTGGCTAAAGCCTTCGCTGTACGTAAAGCTTACCGAAGCTTCAACATATTTTTATGTTGAAGCAAATATTCTCTTTTATTTATATCTAGATATAATTATATTAGCGAAAAGTTACGAAAATCCATGAAATGACTTGTAACAAACTATATTATAACTAATTATCGCCTGCGTCTTCGCTCGCGTTTAATCGGTTAGATTTCAGGCGTTAGAGATAAAAAGTACCCTATGTCTTTCCATGGGATTCAAGCTTGATTCATACAAAATTTCATCAAATTCGGTTCAGTGTTTTGGCCGTTAAAGAGCAACAGACAGACAGAGAGATTCACATTTATAATATTGGTATAGATTTATTTAGAAAAAAAAAAACTTTAGCGCCATGTCGAAGTTATACTTTATTTATCTCAAGTTTGACGACAATCGTCTCTTTGTATTCTTTATGAAGGAATTTCTTCTGTAAACAGGCAGCCATCCTGCCCGTTATCCTAGATAAAACTTTGCTCATTATCCAAAAATAACAATGGAAGCATACAACAATGAATGAACCGTTGGATTTACTTTCACAGAAACTACTTCAGACTAATATTATAAATACGATAGTAAGTCCGTCTGTTTGTTTCTTTATTACTATTAAATCATAATTGATCGTAATTAAATTTGGCATAGATTTAGCTAGATATAAGGACAAGAGTATTATCTACTGATTTAATATAAATTTGGAGAAAAAAGCGTCGGCTACAATAATTTTCTTATAATTTAAATGGCACCAAACCACAGTACCGAGATAGATGGGATTACGGGTTCAAACCGAGGCAGGCACCACTGAATTTTCAAGTGATTATTTTGTGTTTATTAATTCATCTCGTGATCGGCGACTCAGGTAGACATCGCGAGGAAACCTCAATGTCTAATTTCAATGAAATTCTGCCACATGTGTATCCACTAACCCGCCTTGGAGCAGAGTGGTAGAGTAGACTCCAAGCCTTTTCAATAGGGAGAAGAGGCCTTAGCCCAGCAGTGGAACATTTACAGGCTGTTACGTTAAACAACAGAATACCTTGGACGGGTGAACATCCGCCTCGAATGCGTTTAATTATCTTGCAGTTGAATCAATGCCTATCCTGGGCTTATAAACTCATACGACGATTTTATTTCTTATGACTATATGAAATGTGATCTTCAAAAATAGAGCTGTTCTTTAACCAACAATGGGATGTTTAATTTATATGAAATAACTTTTTTATTTATTTATATAACATAGTTTTCTTATATACTTATATTCCAGTCGTCATTTCACATGTCTGCTAACTTTAACTATGATTAAAAATATATTTGAAGTCGTAAAATATGTTGAATATATGATCGAGAAAAGGAGGATTTTTTTAGCATTAGCAGCCCGTAAATGTCCCACTGCTGGGATAAAGGCCTCCTCTCCCTTTGAGGAGAAGGTTTGGAGCATATTCCACCACGCTGCTCCAATGCGAGTTGGCGGAATACACATGTGGCAGAATTTCGTTGAAATTAGACACATGCAGGTTTCCTCACGATGTTTTCCTTCACCGCCAAGCACGAGATGAATTATAAACACAAATGAAGCACATGAAATTTCAGTGGTGCCTGCCTGGGTTTGAACCCGAAATCATCGGTTAAGATGCACGCGTTCTAACCACTGGGCCATCTCGGCTCTAAAGTGTATATATTAAGTTATATGAATATTACTCATATATAAATAAATATATAGAAATCATATTTTATGTTACATTACTTAGAAATCTAAATGACATATAGTTTACATATAATTATTGATATTTATATTGATCGGCTGTAAGATATATTAACCATTCCTTGCATCGCCAATGGCAGCTGTAATTGAGAACTATGACGTCACGTCCCTTGTCTGCATAGTTACATTGGCTCACTCATCCTTTAGACCGTAACGCAACAATAATTGCTCTTTGGCGGTTGAATATATGATGAGCTGATGGTACCTTATCAAACGGGTTTGACCTACCACCATGTAAACCATAAAAAAAAAACGATGCGGGAAAGGTCAGATATAATCTAGTTGTTATTTGATTGTATCGTTTTATTAGGTATTTTATAGGACATTAACCTTTTCTTGTTCTGTGATGATTTTATCCTTTATTCATAATCTAAATAAACTTCATTCGAGTCGGCTTTTGAGAGTTCTTGTGAATTCACATTTTAAAAGGTTAAATTGAATTTAAAGAAATGACAGGTCTAATAAAATCGACTTTACTCCGGTTTTATAATCAAGATATAAAATATATTTCATACGTACAGTCCTGCGTTAAACCTACTGTACGTATATACATGTTAATCAATCACAGCGTTTATTTTAATACTTTAACAACCTTCCAACGAAACAGTTTCCACGTATTCTTTTGTTTAATTACGTCAAAAGTAGGTTTATATAGAAAATGTTTTTAAAGATAAATTACCGTTAAAAGAGGAATTTTATCGCGTAAATGGAACGTGAATCAAAGTTTTCGAACGAAAATAGCAAGTCACCGAACGTTTTAGTAAATTATCTGTAAACAAAAAGGCTAATGGGCGGCGCAGCTCGGGTGAGTTTAACCTTCAGTACGGAGGTGTCATTACGCGAACGTACGTCACCTGTGGTCGATTACCAGACACTTAAAAGGATTATTATGTAATTTCTGGATTATCGAGTTTATTATAAATTAACATTAAAAAAACGAGAGGTGTCGTAGGACACCCAATGTGATCGATGTTGCTGTATATATTATGTATTAAAATATAGTCGTAGAAATAAATTAAAAACGTTTGAGGTAACAGCCGACCCGAGATTTCCCAGTGGTTAGAATGCGTGCATCTTAACCGATGCTTTCGGGTTCAAACTCAAGCAGGCACCACTGAATTTTCATGTGCGTAATTTGTGTTTATAATTCATTTCGTGCTCGGCGGTGAAGGAAAACATCGCGAGGAAAACTGCATGTGTCTAATTTCAACGAAATTCTGCCACATGTGTATACCACCAATCCGTATTGTAGCACCGTGGTGGAATATGCCTTAAACCTGCTCCTCAAAGGTAGAGGAGGCCTTTACTACTGGGTAGTAGGAAATTTACAGGCTACTAATGTGATGACATCGGTAGCCGGACTAGAGAATGTCGCCTATCAGTGTTGTAAAAAAAGGTCCTAAGCAAACCAACAGACACTAAGAAAACTTGTAAAAGTCGTAATGTTTCTTTTTTATGTATTCGTTAACTATTCATATGAATGATTTGAAACTTGGCAGTTGACAAGAGTTATCAAAATATCGATATAAATATTTCTAAATAATATAGAATAAAATATTACTACAGTTAATTTCCTTCAATCTTCCGTATAATTCATATAAACTAAATATAAAATAAATATATTTATGTTACTAATTACTAAGTAGAAAATCGTTTGACATACTACTATTAATGTCCACCCGTGTCCGGGTGCAAGCATTGTTCCGGGGAACTCACATCCCCTCCCTCCTCCCATAATAATTTTCATCTCTGTGAATTTATTCATATATAATTAGCTTCATGACACGTAGCATGGACCGGACGTGGACATAACTACAACATACTAATCAAAATGTTTCAATGTTAGGCTTGAATTCACTGAAATTACGTAAACATTAGTTTTCTAAATCGTCGCTTTATATTTAAACATGGTTCAAACAAGGAGCGGTTTATTTCCAACAATTTTTCATCTGATTCGTTAACCAAGGCAAACTGGTTTATAAATGATTGAGTGAGAAATATAATACAACCAAATAAAATGTAAGTCAACAATGCAAGATGACACTGAGGTTCATGAAGTTTTAATTTAGTTAGATAATGCAAATGTATTCTTAATAAATGTCTAAGTTGCCGTTTATTGTTTGTTTTGCTTTGGGAGTAAATTTATTCAATTTTGAAGGTTTATTGACGCATATTTTATGTTAGTGACATTTATGTGCAGTTTTAATTTATTTTCAGTTAAACGTTAAGAGAATAATAACTGCGTTACATTTATTTAAATGAAATATGGTCTTAAGTGATTGTATCATAAAAAATAAAAGTCATAGGTACTTTAAACTAGACAACTTTAAACATTCCGATATATCCTCGTCATCATTTCTAAATCTCCTAAATATACCAGCAAGGTGAAATTATAATACATATCCTTTTAATATAACATTTAAAGGCGTAATATTGTCTCTGAAAAATCATTAGTCTTTAATAAAAACGAATACATTAAAACATATTTAGTTAACTTTAAATCGAGTATCTCGGTCTTCATTAGGATGAACACCTAACTAACGCCTATAAACGTTGTTTAATTTTTAATATACATTTTGTTAAAATATATGTATGTATGTCATTGGTATGGTTATGATGCGGAACTATCAAACGAATGAGCTTTCTACTATAGTTTTGAATTTTATATTACCTATCTCTAATAATACATTACTCAGAAGATAATCTGTAGACTTGCGTGATTGTATTGAATTAATTATTTTTGGAAAACATATTTTATAAGAACAGACAATCAAAGCTAATGATTTTCAATATAAATACAAAGTTATCACAAATGTTTAAGATAGTAGAAAATAAAGGTCTAAAATCAATCCTTGTGAAACACCCAAACCCATGTAAAGATCCAAGATAGGAAATTCTTATGTTTTTTATAAAATATAATTTAGTGCAATTTAAAATAAATGGGTCTTTTACTCCGGAATAATTAAATTTTGTTTATATGCGTGATTATTCAGAAGCATTTTATTGCATCGTTTTAATGAACGACATAATGAAATGCTTCTGAAAAATCACATACTTTATCATGTATGTGTATGTATCATGTAAACATTTGTTGAAACACACACATGCGCTTTCAACTATGGTAGTGTGTAGATTGTGATGAGTTTGCGGTTTGCATTACACTATCAAACCCCTCGTGAAATACAAATGTACCAAACATTACCCAAATGTCTTGCAATAAATGTTACCACCATCAAAAACACATTTCACCCAGTACTCCACGACGATCTATTTTCTTATGTTGAAGAGGTATGATCTGTTTATTTATTAATATTCGAAAGCAAGAGTCGTTGTTAGTTAATCGTGTTGTATCTTTTTGTCTTAATAAGTTCGTCTGTGTTTGACAGTGACAAACTATTGTACTGACAAAATATGATATGAAGTCAGCTTCTATTGTTTGACTGTATGTGTACATGTTAACGACTTAAGCGTTTATGATAATATGATATTCGATATTCAAATTAATTTCGAATGACGATGGATAAACGTGGTCATATTTTGTATTTATAAGCACCGTGAAGGGAAATTTGGTATCAGAATTTTAATGGTCTTAAGTTTTGATTAGAGCGGTTTGAAAGCCTTAAGAAAGGAGGACAAGTTTTGTAATAAGGGTGAATTATTACAATATTTTACGGCAGAGGGAAAGAGTTTAACAAGAAAAAAATAATTAATATATCTTATATTAAAGGAATCTTTAATTTGTTTTATTTTATCTTGTAATAATATTTGAATTTAACGTACATTTTGTTATTGATTGTGACGCAATTATTAATCTTACTGGCGGTTTTTGCTTCACGTTTGAATAATATGCAAATTTCTTGATTGCTGGACTAGTCCAGTTTCGAATGTATCTTTTACGTGTTGCAAGTGATTGAAAATTTAGTGTGCGTTTATCCTAAAATTGAATTGGTTTTTAAATTGATTTAAACAAAAAAAGCTTTTCTCCATAATATGATATTTGTACTATATATAAGTAAGTAACACGCAAATTTAACGATGTTTCTGAATTTCGTAAAAACTCAAGTGGTTCCGTATTCGCCTTCGCAGAAATACTCACATTTGATCTTTTAATCTAGTAACTCCCTTCCATCTCAAAGAGCAATTCGAGTTTCTATGGGAGACTCATAAGAGGGCTCTTCACTCGGTTGAAAATGCAAGTCTCTCCATCCCTCCCTTCTCCTTTCTGTCAGTCCTTTACTGTCGAAGCTTCTCGACTTTGGAATTCATTATAATTTAGAATAGCAATAAAGCGCGCTCAATCGTGAGAAGTTTCTAAAAAATATGGTTATAAATTATTATCTGTGGCTTCAATATTACTGAGGCGTGATTTTCGAACGAATGAACAAAATTAGAAAGAACTCTGCGTATTTATTTCAATTCCCTTTTTTTTTAACGATTCTGTTTTATTATTTCATATATATTGTGACGATTTATAAGCATAGAAATTGAAGGAAGCAACGTTATTCAAATTTTGCTTTGAAACATATAGCCACGCCTTAATATATGTTAAAATACCTATATTTTACCCTTTTATAGAGAATACGAGATTATGTAAAGGCTTCTAAGATATTTAAATATATAATTCATATCATTATTACAGAAAAAATCATCATCAAATTACACGGCGTAGAAGTAACAACAAGTTCTATGACAGGGCCTGTGCAATTTTATACATACTTATAAAGGACGATGGGTATCTAAACTAATAATAATGATGATGTTCGATTGAACGGCTTCTGCTATAACACAGAATATATTTTAATAGGTGCTTTCGTAGGTGAACTCTCTTTTCACTCACTCTCATTATTATTTTGGAAGACAATCTGATATAACACAAAAATCTGGTTGCATGTTGTGTAATCTTCGAGCTGCTACTTAGCTGCTTCTTTAAAGTAAAAATAATTTCTTAATAGTAAAACCTTTTTTGGCTCGATACGAGATCTTAATAGATCTTAATAGCGATCCTTCGATAGAGTTCCTACTTTCAAGCAGAAACGGAGCTGTCGATCCGCTGAAATCTTAGCATAGAAATTGCGTCAGATAAACACACTAATCTATTAAAGCGGAATATAAAGAGAACCTTCTTTTACTTACCTCTTTAGTAGGTTAAATAATAAAATTTCATGTTTACCGTTGAAAGGAAATTGAAAATGGAATGTATGTATAGAATAAGCTTTTGTTACGGAAATATGAAGAGAAAATAAAGGATCTCAATGAAGCTTTCTTTATGCTGTTATGGAATTTTTGAATATACAGGACTGTATTGTAATTTTATATAATATATATTTATATGTATATGCCCTGTTAAAATATTATGCAATACGAAGGCTTTCATCGTGAATCATTCTTTAAAAAATAATGTATATAATTTAGGCATATTATTCAAGACGCGATTATATAGATGATAATTTTTTTTTTAAATAATTGTTGACTTTCACTCAAGATATTAAAAAAAAAAATTGTATTCAACTGAAATAAGTTTGTATTTCAAATGTTTAAAAATAATAACTACTGAGTTTCTTGATGGTTCTCAGTGAAATCTACATTCCGAACTGATGATAGCTTTTATATATTTTTTTTTTAATTTATTTATTTCTTAGTAATAGTACAATATTGTTAGCAATTTTGTTTGTTCTCACCAAGCTTGGCTTGACGGTGAGACGCGCTCATTTTATTTAAAATACAAAAATAATGGTTCATAATAAAATTAAAAATAAATAAATTATAACATTTTCTTCTTAAAAACTTAAAAGTAAATCAACACTATAACTTATTTTTAATATTATAAAGTTCACTGCGGTCTTGTTTCACGATGACGACAGGTTTTCGTCATTGAGAAACAAGTCCCTAAGTTTTCTTTTTAACATTTGCCTACTTATTTTATCGTTTTTCCTTAACATATCAATTTTATTAAATACTTTAGGTACAATATATGCTGACAATCTCTCTCCAAAATAATTTCTTAATTTTGGTTGTACATTAAATATCATTCTATTAAATGAAAAATAAAAACTGCGTGTAATATATTTTTTTAAATGCCCAACTAAATCATCTGGGGATCCACTCACACATACAAAAACCCAAAATCTGTCCATTGTTCTGGAAAGATTTTAGTTACATAAACAAGTACAGAAGATTTTTATATGTAAATTATATTTAAAGCTATACAATATAATGTAATAGCTTAATGCACATAAGCTCTTTCTAAATATAAGCTTGCAGCCTAAGGTATAATACAAGAAAGCCTTTGTACTACAAAGGTGGTTTTATTGCTTCCAGCGATCTCGTTCACAATATCTCGTATATGAAGATTTTTTTCAGAGAATCTTGTATAAGAAGATTTTTTAAATAAAAATATTATTTTTTATATATTTTTATATTCCATAAAAAAAATCAGTTCATTTTTGAGTAATTATATTACATACATTAACAGCATGTAAATTTTCCACTGTTGGGCTAAGACCTTTTCCTTCGTTGAGGAGAAGGTTTGGAGCATATTTCACCATGCTGCTCTAATGCTGATTGGTGGATACACATGTGGTAGAATTTCGTGGTGTGGTAGACACATGCAGGTTTCCTCACGATGTTTTCCTTCACTGTCGAGCATGAGATGAATTATAAACCGAAATTAAGCACATGAAAATTCAGTATGTGCCTAGGTTTGAACTCGCAATCATCAGTTAAGATGCACGCGTACGCTAACCTAACCATTGGGTCATATCGGCTCTCTTTGAGTAATAATAATTTTTAACGTTAAAAATGAAGGGATAATCTTATCCAATGCGGTAATTCCAGTCACGCGATTTATTATAATTCTAATCACAAAGACACTCAGCGGCCATTTGATTAGAACTCGTGGTCTCAAGTCATTTCTCTTGTTGTAACTACTTAATCTCGATTCACACCCGTATAATATAACGAGTTAACCTTTTAGAAATAATTGTGATTACTGTGACGTCATTTTTTAGCAATATTTGTTTGAAATAAATTTATATGATCTCTTGGTGTAATGCAAAGACCAGACCCAAAGATTGGCTGTCCGTCCTTACTTCATACGGGTCATTCATCCAAAGTTAATCCCATTTCTCACCTTAAAGTGAAATTTTCCAAAAATCTTTGCTACGGCCTACGTGAGCATCGACTACTCTAATCAATTATATCTATAGCGTCAGAGAGCTCGTGGTAAATGGTATATATGTAAATACCAGATTCAACCAGATGACTGCGATCTGGTTGAATCTGCTATTTGATTGTATGACTAGTGAGTCCACTAAAGGATGTAATTTAGTTGTATTACTAAATGACAACTTATATACATATAATGGATATGTGTATCTATATAGACATGCTATAAATCACATTTATGCTCAACAAATTGGTCAGAGGTGACCATATGACAGCTTTATTAACATTTTGTCAAACGATTTTTGTTTATTTTTAGTTACTTCATACGTAAAAAGCTTTTTGTTTTGATCTGAAGTTAATGGGTAAGTCAATATTTGAACAATAAATTACGCGTACGTTAAAGCATTTATACGGAACAACTGTGTTTTGTATCTAAAGTGCCGTGTTTGTGTAATGGCAGTGACGTCACGTCGTTTGACTCTTTTCCTACATGCATATGTGTAGAACACCCTTATTTATTTTAATTTTTCTTTTTGCATCATGAAACAAAATATTATTATTAATTGAAGCGTACTTGTACGTTCTGTGCTAACGATTCTGAATGGCACTTGTTTCTGTCAAAAGTCATATAAATGAAATGGAATCGGTAAGAAAAAAATATATGATTGCCACCCCGTATTCATAAAGCGTGGTGGAATATGCTCCAAGCCTTGAACTTAAGAAGAGAGGATGCTATACTCATTGGTCCTGATTAACTATCAACCATAGCTAAGAAAAGTGAAATTTGTGACAAAGGTTTTTTTTTATAACGTAAGCAAATCTATCCTCGATCTTTGGGACTTTAATCGGGAGAAATGGGAGGGACGACTTTGTATTTGTGGAACTATTGTTTTAAAATCTCTAAAACTATATGAATAAACAAACTATTAAACGTAAGTTATAAAAGCAATCGATTAAATCAGGCAATATAAAATTACTTAGACCTTGAACGAGACAAACAGAGTCAGATGAATGAATCGATTTTAAATTACCATTTAAATGAAACCAATCGATGTTATCGATTGACGTCGCACGTGTTCAAACGAATCGAATCGTGTAAATGGAAGCTACAAATCAATGAATCTGTCGTGATTCATCAAACAATAGCGTGTATTTGAATCGAGAAAGGTCATGTTAACGATTTGGTTATTTCGTAATATAACATTGTTTAACATACGCTTACCAAATCTGGTGGTTTATACCTTTCTTAGCACGGATTAATGTTAAAG
Organism: Vanessa atalanta; assembly: GCF_905147765.1. NCBI lineage: Eukaryota > Metazoa > Arthropoda > Insecta > Lepidoptera > Nymphalidae > Vanessa > Vanessa atalanta. The sequence continues at coordinate 3,799,568 of NC_061896.1, forward strand.
TTTGAAGTATATTTTTCTAACTAGTTTCCAGCCGCGGCTCCACTTTTGTGTGAGGATAGGGATTAGAGTTAGGAATGTCTTTTTCTGTACTCCTGATAACATTATTTCATAATCATCGGTTGAGTTCTTAACAAACTAACTCACATTTAAATTATTAGTCAGGATAATTGCTAGATAGAAGATGACATACAATATTTCCTAGTGGAATGTGCCCGAAATTCTGCCAAGAGACAGAAGTTGACGCGACGTTTCGATGTAAAATGACGGCGTTTTTCAAATCGCACCGTCTATACCCGACTCGGATATGGCTGACTTATCAGTTTAAATTAAAATAATTTGTTATTATAAGGTTATTACTATTGTTGGTGGCGGTGGAAATGTTATTAAGGGAACGATGGGAGTGACACATAGTTTTGTCGCTAAAATATCCCTAAAAAAAAACAGATAAAAAAAAACTGGTTCAACATCTCAGTTTTATAAAACGAATACATAAAATATATCCAGCTTAGTCGTACTAAGATACTTATATAAAATTACGATGTCTTTGATAACTTATTTGACCACAATGGATTTGACCAACGTACTTCGCATATTATCACAAGTCTACGCGTGCAGGCTCTCGATATCACCGCTTATCTGTGACATCAATTCCATCACGCACCACGAAATTTGGCAAATATTTTCTTTGTCGCATCGATAAAAATGGAATTTTCTACCAGCACACGTGTTCCCCTCCTCTTATAACCTGGGTTCCTTCAAACGAGGCGTTCCTTTAATTAAATATTAAACTTACCTTACACCGCTTAAGTGCAACTAATCTTGGGATCTATCATGCCTTTAGCTAAGCTCACTCTCTTTTTCAAATGATCACACGGTAGAATATATATTATGACAAGGGGGTGCTCCAGATGGGGTTGCAAGAAGCATTACCATAACAAAGCGGCTTAAGATGTCGTGATAGAAATACACTAGTACTCACCGGCTCGTATTATATAATTCTAAAACAAAAGTGGGTGGTACTTTAGGCTGTTACCGCATAAAACTTACCAAAATATGAAATTATACTTTATTTAACACGCCTTTTAGTCCATTGAAATGTTGCAATTTTAGGGCCAAACTGAACATTTCCTAGAGGACGCGATTTTATTTTGTGGGACATTTTGTGGGGTTAAGGTTGTATTGTCCTTTCTTCCCCCGCTTGCCATCTTGAAAATAAGGGTGGAAACATATTTTTATTGAAATAAAACTAGTTTTTAACGGATTTAATCGCGTATATTAATTATTTTATTTTAACATCCCGACGTTTGGAGCACTTTGCAGTGTTCGTGGTCACGGGCAGACTAAGGTGACATTTGTCTGTTCGAATTAAAAAGAAATATTATTTACAACTACCGCCAACGATTTCTTAATTATTAAGAAAGAACAGAACAGACAAATGTCACCTTAGTCTGCCCGTGACCACGAACACTGCAAAGTGCTCGAAACGTCGGGATGTTAAAATAAAATAATGAATATACGCGATTAAATCCGTTAAAAACTAGTTTTATTTCAATGTGTAATAATCGCGAAAATCTAAGACAACATAACATATTTTTAACTGTTTCTCCGAACCTATTAATTCTACGGAAAAAGTTGCAAAGACATAATTTGTAGGAAATCCAGCACACTCCTCCGACATGCCCTGTAAATAAAATTGCGTCCTATAGAAAATGTTTAGTCAACGTAACCTTTCAATGGACTATTTCAATGTCAGATCGGACAATATAATTATATTGTACGTATACCACTTCTGATATCTATTATGGATATATTATCTAGAGAGGGATCTGTAATTAGTATTCTTATAGTGACATGCTAAATTTCTCATCGATTCTTCTCAGACGAAACATCTGTAATGCCATGTTTTAATGGCTTCTCCATTCTTTCTTATTCGCATTTCTTCGATCTTGGTAATAGATACAAAAGTTGTCGTAAGATGCCAATAGAACAAGAAGTAATTTTGCCATCACGTAGATTTATTTCGATTATTATTAAATACGAAAAATAATCCTAGTTTAAATTCCCATCGCATGTAGAACAAAATTTGATTACGCATTCAGCATGTACTTCACTTATCGTAATCACTTACATGCAAATAACTGGTTAAACGTCATGAACATACGAATGAATATCGCATATCTGTTCGTAATCGTTACAATGTTTCCAATAAAAATGCTACAAATCACATTTTATATATAACCAGTGCTCACGTGGTTGAGTACCGGTTATAACTGGTTCTGACCAGTAATCTAACTACTTTTAAATAGTAAAACTTCGTTTTGCTCTCTTTTTTATTTGCAACCAATTAGACACACTCTTTAATATGATTAATTCCATAACTATGAATATTACTATTACGTAAGCTGGTTGCTCGATGCTTAAAACACGTACATTCAAATCGAATTGCTGATTCATACCCAGAAATAATAATCTGCTATATGTTTATTTAGCAATTCGCTTTGGTGCAGCTTTTTAAACAGAAGGTCTTAATCTACTTACACTTACTTATCCGTTACTTTACTTATTTTTTGTCAAAATGAGAAGTGTGCAAAAGTTCTATGTCATTGTTAGGCCGACTAGCAAATTGGCAACTTGACGGTCAGAGATCACCAATGCCCATAGACAATGTAACAAATGTTAATCATTCCTCATAACGCCAATGCACCAACCAACTTTGGGAACTGTTGTTATATCAATTGTACCTGTAGTTACACTGGCTCAAAGTGGAACGCAATAATAAGCATTGCTTTTTGGCGGTAGAATACACAACAAGTGACAAGTCCTGCTAACAAGTTATTTTTCTTAGTGAGGGTTTTCAAAATTATAGCAGCTGTATAATAACGCTCTGTGTACACAAGCTTTAAGGCTCCTGTCATTATAACCCCATCTCAAGTTTCCCCTATGTTTATTTATTAACGTAATTACGTTTTCTTTTTCCTTTAATGTTGTCATGTTATTACAGTAATTGCTATGACATTTGTTCTAACAGTCGAGGTCTTGAGTTGCCAGTGGTAATGCTTTTAATATTTCAAGTCTTTATATGGTAACTTTCAAACAAAATTAGTTACCCCTTGAAATTCCACAATTAAAGTTGAAATTTCCAAAAAGCGACGGAAGCGGATGTTTTCATTTTAAAATAAACCTACGTTCTAAGTTTCAGTTAGACTCTAGTTTTGCGCTGACAAAGTTTTTTATTAAATTGAATATAGGTTTAACTGTATGCTGTATATTTTGTGGATATATTTTAGTACGATAAAATAGTCAGATATCAAATCAGCCACTTTTTGAAAATGCTGGTAAAATTATGTATATGTTATATGGGTGTGATTTTAAAAAAAAAAAATTAAACGATTTTATCAGGGAAATCTTTTGGGACTTACGTTGTTATGCGAAATCTATTTCTTTATAAATAATTTCGTCATGTCTACAATAGACCCAATCGAAATTTATTCACAATTATAGATAGATAAAACATTATGATTTTTAATCGATATCGATAATCGATATTTCGATATTTAATCCATGAAATTCAATTATATGACAGTTTAACAAGCGGCCATGTTTTACGTTACGGAAAGTGTGTTCCAAATAATAATTTCGTGCAGACGGTAATTAGTTTATTTATATTTATATAGTTTAATTTATTTTACCCGAACGAAGCCGAGTGTTTATATATTTGAGTAATATTTTAGCACCTTTGTTGTGCATTTAAAAAATATATTTATTTAAATCGCCTAGATTGAGTAAACGTTTTATTATTCACGTGTATCTAGTATAACAAATTCAACTTCGAATGTTTATGATTTCATGCGACCTATTTAGAAAAGACGATAAAACTTACCATGTGTCAAATAACTTCCGAATGTTTATAACTTCCTTCGAGCGACACTTTCCAAGTGATATGTTTATTTTAATAGCAATACGATACCACTTTGTGGAACCAGCTGTGACCCAAGATTTTTTGGAATTGATGTACCTTAGACTCGTGAATATTTTTCTAAAAGAACTGCATCACGTCTGCAAGCCTTATAGTGTTGCAGATGTCCATAGGCATTGGTAATCACTTAGAAGAGCAAATTGCACGCATTTTAAAAGAATGATGATGCTGTTATACATAAGTTGTGCACTCTTTTTTTAAGACATTTTCTGCCTCGCACAACCACTCTGTGGAACCAGCTTTCGCCGGCGGTTTTTCCGGACCGATACGACTTGGGAACCTTCAAGAAAAGAGCGTACTCTTTCCTGAAAGGCCGGCAACGCACCTGCAAGCCCCCCAGTGTTGCAGATGTCCATGGGCGGTGGTAGTCACTTTCCATCAGGTGAGCCTCCTGCTCGTTTGCCACCTTTTGACATAAAAAAAAAACTCTGTACATGTGTGAGTGATTCAGACGTGCGTTCTCCATTCTTCCACGCTTGCATTTTGATCAGAGAACCTGACATGGCCGAAGAGTGATCAGAAACATTCACAAACCTGGTCCTAAGCAAGTGATCCTAAAACAGTATTTAAGATTAATGAAGGTCTCGAATCCTGACTATTTCTAGGTGAGATTGAAGTATGTAAGCATTTTTTTATTTTGACCATAAAAAGTGGTGGTTGCCTTTTATTATAAATATCGGAAAGTAAGTAAAATCATCAATAATAAATGAGAAGGCAACTTTGTCTGTTACCAATTCACGCCTAAACCTATTTGGCCTGGAGATGGTGGTTAATTATGAGTTCCGGGGTAGGACATAGGCTACATTTTTAAATTCACCGCTTGAGGAGATAAAATGGGGGATTGCCGGTTTGTGTGCTATTGGTAAGTTTTATAAATTTCGCGCAATTAAAGCCACAGATTCCGCTAGTGTTATTATATAAATATTTGATGACCTCCGTGGTCGAGTTGTGTACACCGGTTTTCATGGGTATGCCACTCCAACGTCCCGGGTTCGATTCCCGGCCGAGTCGATGTAGAAAAAGTTCATTAGATTTCTATGTTGTCTTGGGTCTGGGTGTTTGTGGTAACGCCGTTACATCTGATTTTCCATAACACAAGTGCTTTAGCTACTTACATTGGGATCAGAATAATGTATGTTACGTTGTCCAATATAAAAATGTCCTTGTATCATATAAATGAAGTCTTCCATTGTTAAAACTGACCACTAAGAACATAGTGTGGCTACTTCCATCCTTTCCATCACAATTCGATTCACGAAGACCCTGGGCCATTGTCAGTGTGAAATCAACCGGATGATCAAAGCATTTAGTATCCTTTGTGAATCATGAGAAATTTATCGAACATCACTTATCGTACCAATTTGTCGGTTGCGAAACGAAGATTATCGCGTTACTCGTCGGATCTTTTCGGGTTTGTTCGGTAGGATTTACATATAAAAACGATCTTTACGTTTAGTGTAATCTTGCAATGATTTTAATGTGTTTATATGTGCCTGCTGTAATAAAGTTAGTTTCAGTATACAGCAAAGTCAACTGGGAGGTATATTAATTCATCTTTGATGAAATGAAATCAACATAAAATAACTCCGCTGTATGTTATTGATTAAAAATCCTTCATTAAAGACAAAGTAAATGTTCATGTGAAAGCTCTATCAAAAGTACCAGATTTTTATTAATGAATTAAGCTACAAATTTATTAATTCGTGTTTCCCTTTGTGATGATAATTGTTAATTATTAAGTTTGAATTAATAATTAATGGACTGGAAAGAGTTCATTCAAGAGACGATTAACGTAATTTCCGACGGTCATAGAATCAGAGCCGAGTTGGCCCAGTAGTTAGAACGCATGCACCTTAACCGATGATTTCGGGTTCAAGCCCAGGCAGGCATTTTCATGTGCTTAATTTGTGTTTATAATTCATCTCGTGCTCGGCGGTGAAGGAAAACATCGTGAGGAAACCTACATGTGTCTAATTTCAACGAAATTCTGCCACATGTGTATTCCACCAACCCGCATTGGAGCAGCGTGTCGGAATATGCTCCAAACCTTCTCCGTCAAACGGAGAGGAGGCCTTAGCTCAGCAGTGGGATGTTTACAGGCTGCTAATGAAAATGTAATATATATCTACTTATATAAATCCGAAAGTAACTCTATCTATGGCTTTTACGCTTCACGGCCGAACCACTGAAAAAATATTGATGAATTTTGGTATGAAGCAGATAAAGGCTGTTTTTATACGCAACGCCTGGCGACGAACCTCTAAATGAGACCAAAGCCGATAAAGGCGACAAATAGTACTATATATATTTAAATTTATTTATTTATTTATATATATATATATATATATATATATATATATATATATATATATATATAAAAGAGGATTAAATAATAATATCACGTTTAGCTCTTAAGCCGTGCTCAAACAAAACCAATTTTATACTTACCATCAATAGATTCATTTGCACGTCCCCCTACCGATATCATAAAAAAGTAGTTAAGGCTTATAAGCTTTAAAAATAATCTTATTTAGGCATTTATATAGGATAGGATAATATCATATAGGATTTAAAAATAAATTTATTTGATAAAAAAAAATATAATATTTTTTGGCATTCGTTTTTTTATATAGCATACGTTCTTGGCTTACAAAATAGATGAAGGTATTTCAGAGAAGGTTTTCTTGGCAAGGATTTAAATTCGGGAGTACGTACATTTGAACATTTTAAAGTATCTGTCGTTAAGCTGACGCGTCGAGGCGGCACACGTAACGAATATTTAAGAGCTAAATTCGTTATTCTGTTTGAAAAGTCGCTAACATTTGTAGAAGATAAATTACTGACTAATTTTTTAATAGTTAGGTACTTGTTGAGTATTCGGTTTAGTGCTAACGTTCTTTCCAAGATATTGTCAGAAGCAACAAGACAACGCTTTCCCACTGATTATAATATATTCTAATTTTTAGGTGAATTTTGTAATATATTTTGATATAAATTGTTTGGAATAAAACATTTATTTGAAAACAAAAATATATATTTTTTGTTTAATTTTTTGTCTTTAACATTGTAATTATATATATTTAAACACGTTGTACTAGTAAGCTTAACAACAGGCACGACGGACTTAACATCTTAGTTCCCAAGGTATAGTTCAGCCTATTGATAATTTAACTTACCTACAAGTGGCCCTTTTGACAGTTCCCTGACCTATATAATTTTAAAATCTCCTTAAAGTTCCAAGAGTATTCCGTTTTTTTTATAATATTGAAACATAATACTGATACATGTATTAAAATAAACATGAAAACATTTTCATTTTCAAATATTCAAAAACAAAAACTAATTTAACAAAGTTGAAAGTATTATAAATAAAAGTGTAGGTAAATTTTAAACTTAAGTTTTTTTTCATATAATTTAGATTAGCGGATTCAATACTTTTTTTATACCATGTAATCATTAATACTTCTTAAATTCCTCTAATCGTTAAAAATAATTATAGCTATTAATTCTACGTTCTGAGATACTCAAACAGATTAAATACATTTCAGCAAGACTGATCTTCTCGTTGTTTACGAGTCGATGTTTTGTTAACTTAATTTATAATTTTCATTTAAGCGCTTTCATCTTTCAGAGAGTTTAATAAATGGCGCTTATGATTATTGTAAAGTAATTAACTGAGTAAATTTTATTTTTATTAGGGTTCCGTACCCAAAGCGTGAAACGGACCCGGTTCCTAAGAATGATGCCACATTGTTGCCACTAAATGCTAAAAACTGAATAAATATTTAAAGGGGCTCCCATACATCAGATATGATATTTTTTTAGAGATCATGGTACGGAACCCTTCGTGTGTGAGTCCTACTCGCACTTGACCAATTTAATTTATTTTAAAGGCTTTATGCTTCTGAGAGAGACTTAAATATTTATCTTCTCTCGTGCGTGAGTATTTGTTACTTTTTGAGCATTGCTGGATCGAAAAAATTATGAGTAAACTCGTATCTGAAGTAAACGTGAATTCATAAACCTGGAAAATGCTCCAAGTCTTCTTAACTCATTCAATTCACACATGTATGTTGCCTAGGCCATATATGGAGCCAAATCTTCGTGAGGACTTCGGTACTTGAGGCGAAGCTGAAGATACTTCGCTCCGATGTCGTTAAACTCTCGCGCATCGAAGGTTTTTATCCCAATGAGCTTCGCTTGCGCGGCCATGCTTCAATCAGACACCGAGCGCATTAAGTATGACTTAAATATAATTTCGATATCAATAAAGAAAGACTGCAACAAGCAGGATATAAAAAAGCAGTCTATGGCCTTCTCTGACGGTAGCTTGCTTCCTGGCAATTTTCATCAAATTCGCTTCAGTATTTTGGCCGCGAAAGAACAACAGACAGGCAGTCATAAAGATATTTTTCTTGTTATTTTATAGTTTATCTGAATATTGATAATATAATATTATACACGCGAATTTAAGACAAATAATACAACGACCCAATATGACCATTTAGAGTCGCTGTATGCCAAAGGCGAATTCTCACAGGAATATTATCGCAGTGAGTCTGAGTGGCATAAACGTATAAGTGTGGGAGGGAATATAAGGTATGTGTGTGTGCAACTTTTTCCCTGTATTTTATACAGAATTATTTGACGTACTCGTTTAACTTTTAATTGTACGTATAATAGCTTGACCTGGGTTAACTTATATTTGAATAATAGTAAAACTTCAGCGTTTATTCGGAATACGGACGCTAAGGGAGCTCGAGGCTTTTAAAGTTGAACTTGTCTGAATTTGTTGGTTATTTTTAAGGTGTTTAGTTGTTTTAGTTGATATATTTATATATTCTTCAAAGCGATATAGATTAATTTAACAGTTCTTGCCATATTTCCATTTAATTTCCATCTAAAACTATATATTTTTTTTATATGGACGCAAATTGACTTGATAGCAAGTGGTCATCTATCTATAGACAATTCCAAATTGACCTTGGAAACTAAACATGTACATGCACCCTGCCAATTGAAACACAATATTAAGTATTGCTATTTTGTGGTGGAATAAGTTTGGTAATAGAATGATGATACCCAGACGGGCACACACAGACAACACATACACAAAGCTTTATCGCAAAGTCAATGATATAAATAGGTTATACTGTAAAATATCTTTCTGGTTAAATTCGTTTCAAAAAAATCACCAGCACGCTGTCTTAATGAATGTTGGACATCTTTATAATAAAACCACATCCGTCCTGTGTAAGTTTCTTTACAATGTTGACAATAATATATACACACACATATTTAAATTTGTTACATATAGTGCATGAGGCTCTTTAGTATTGGACTTTTTATTGTTGCAATATTGAAGTGATAGCTTCTGATGGAAAGGTAAATCGCTTCGTTACGTAACGCGTTACGGCATCAGTCTGGTTTTCCTTCCTCTTACGCATACGGCAGCTGTAGGCAGGTTTCTCTTCTCTCACTCTAACCCACAGATCGTATATATATACGTACACGTATTTTTTATTATGGTTACGGCCATAATTACGAGTTTTCTGTAAACATTTTTACTAGTTAACTATTGTAGATATAAAAAGAAATCTATGCTACTTAAAAACGGACAGATTGTATAACCTTTATTGTAGGGTTTCGCTTTGTGTAATGAACTCGAAAAATAATCTTGTAACAAGTAAATGTAAAAAGAAAATTATAGGAAGATAAACGAATGCTATAAATCTTCTGAAAGATCTTCTACGTGTTCCGACTGTAATAACACCTTGACATCGACTATATACGGCTAAATGTAAAAGTATGGTTTTATATTTTCTTTGCCAGTTCTGAATATGAAATGAGAGTAATCTAATGATCTCTTTTACGTGACATCTTAATAAGTAAAGTTATTTAAAGGGATAAAGGCTTTTTGTGATATTGATAAGCGGTTGGGTAAATGTGCCACCTGTTGGTAAATGGTCACCACCGCCCATAGACATTGGTGGTGTAAGAAATATTAGCCATTCCTAACATCATCAACGCGCCACCAATCTTGGTGCTGCTTAGCGGTCGAATATAATGTGATAATTGGGTGGTACTTACCCAGCTGTTTCCAAAACTATAATCAAATTTACTATTCCGACTAAAACACTGATTGCTGATTGGCTACTTATAGCGTCATTGGCTATTCTCGACCAATGAAAATGCAGATTATATTCAAATATATGTATGAAAATTCGGGTCAATGTAGGTCGTTTTTTCAACATTTTACGATAATTGAGTTCGAGTGTCTCATTTGCTTCTGCACTTAATACCTTTCTTGTTCGTTAGTTCTAATTACTCAATGAGGTGCTTACAATGAGTATGGAGGCGAAATCGAGTTACTTAAAACATTTTTGTTCACAAAAGTGACCTTACGATATAATCAAACCGAATTATTAAGGTAGCAGAATCGTCCAGCTGTTAGTAACTACCGGGTTTTTATTGAAATTTGCTTTGAAAAATCGAGTTATCATGTCGGCATAAAACAAGATAATTGCGCAAACATCGTAACGCATCAAAGAGCAGCCCCACGCCACGCTTTAGTCCCGAGTAAAAACGCATTGTTATGGTGCTCGATAAATCAGAGAGGGTTAAACTAATACGGCACTCACTTACCCAACGACCAAATTTACATTACGTAAAAGCAATCTTGAAAAGTAAAAACTCGTGCAAAATCGATTTAAAAAAACACGAGCGAAATATTCGAACGTCAGAGTGAAAAGTAATTTACTTTAAAAACTGTTACAAAGCAGTTTGTTAAAACTCGATGGAGTAACAATGGCTACCTGAAATAGCCTGCCTTTTAAGGGTGTTTGCGGTTTTTTAAATGCATTGCTGTAGTCTTGACCTATTTTGTACATCAATTTCGTTTACACGATGTTTTTGGTAAAAGCTTTAGAATTGGTTTGATGATAATTACAATATTTTTCATTGATTTAAAGAAGAATATGAACTTTAAATTATTTATAGAATTAAATTCCATTGACTCAATTCGAGATATTTTTTTAGTTGATGATGATGTCAACTAGATCGAGCGGCCGATCTTAAGAGAGACCAATGAACTACGCAGGTCATATAGTGCGCAAGTGTCATTCGCGCTCCCTAGTTCCCTTAATCTCATACGGCTTTACGGGAGGTTTTATAATTGATACTTTTAATCATGTTGTTCTCGCTGTGGGATATCATCCTTCTGTCTGTGTCTGGTTTCATAAGAAGCACAATACGATGGATTAGAGTTTTTTCTAAAATAAATATAAAGGATATCAAAAGTGATTACAAAAATCGGCGATGACGGATACACAAAGACTCGATTAATTTATTGTGTCTAGTATATCTAACTATAGTCTATCGTACATATAAAAGAATATTGTAACGTTAGGCAGCCTATTTGTTGAGAAAGGGTTACATAAATTCACACAACGATCACCTCAAGGTAGGTGGTCAACACCGCCCATAGATAATGGCGTTGTAAGAAATATTAACCATTCCTTACGCTTCCAACCGTAATTCCAAGGCGCAATAATATAACAAATATTATATTTGATTAGTCAAACATTCTGTCAAGAAAATTCATTGTACTGTATGTAAAAACTCACTCTGTAAGGACATATAAAATGCACTTTAAGGCTTCGATAATAAGCGATATATTTGCATATACGTGTTTTGCGTTGAAGTACATACTGAGGTTTCCATAATAAATGATATTTTAACGACTTCAAGTTTCAATTACAGACGGCTGTGGGAAATGACGCCCTTATTTCATCATTACTATAATTAAACAATTTGCTTTGAAATGCCATTAACTGCCGGTGTATGATTAAGGTATATATCAATAACGATAACCTACTTAGTCTCGACGACTTTGCACTCGTAAATATTTTTTGTAGTACTCTATTGCAGTTTCTTGAATATACTGCTAAATATCTCGTGTATAAAATGATTGTGATTATAACCTCCTTCGAAATTCAGTTCTATTTTTAAATTATTTATAGAGCATTAAAAGTATCTTGAAATAAGCTTACTGTAAGTCTTTTAGAACGGATAATTTTAGTGTGGGCGTACGTGGATATTGTGAAAAATAAGGCATCGTTTCGACGAAATCATTGTTTTTTACAATAAGTCTCTAAAAACGTTGAGCTTTGTTATACTGCGCAGGTCTTGGGGAGGTAGTTTTGCGGTCAACGTTCACTAAACAACTAAATTGAAAACACCTTGACCACTCGGGACCTAGACTCTCTGCAAACGCTATCTGATGGCGTTTGACTTCCTGTGATATAACATTAAAGACGCCTTAAAATGACCGTACTAATGACTATACAACATTTCAAATGAAATTAAAAAAATATACTATATTTAAGTAGGCTATTACAAGCACTTTTGAATCTTCATTTAACAAACTATATTAAGTAAAGCTACCACCGATTCGGAATGTAGATTCTATCGAGAAGAACTGGCAAGAAACTCAGTAGTTACCCTTTTTTTACATTTAAAAATACAGTCATATCAGTTAAATACAATTATATATGTATGTAATATATCCTGCCTGGAAGTTAACAAGCATTCAAGCAATCTTGGATTGAATAATATGTCTTCTTTACCAATGTATATTTTACAAATTATTTGAATTTATGAAATGCCAAAAAAATTCTAAAATTAATAACATGTATATAGTTTTATTTATTAATGTCTTCATATTATGTAGACATGACCGAAAGGCCAGTCTTCTAGCCAACCTTAATTTGAACGGAGAATATTATTAGTGTAAGAGTACATTTATTCAATAAAAAATAATATAAAATTACACACACACACATAAACATAAAGGAAACACACATATTTATTGCAACCAGGGAAAGTATTTTTTCTGCGCAGTTAGAATAAAACTTCAACAAGTCGATCGACCTCGATGTAGTTGTGGAAACAAATCGATCGGATTGTTTCATGTAACACAAACACGTATCGATCAGGTGCAACTTACAACACCGAATTAGCAAAGCCAAATGGCATGACTAATCGTAGAAGCAATTTTACCCTCATCGCTCAATATTTATTTTACCCCACTGAAAAAATCACATGAATTACTGAAAACTAAACATAGAAACTTAGTTCTTAAAAAGCATTAAGTTCAGATGCTAAAATATACATACAATTGACGACCTCTGTGGTCGAGTAGTGTGTACATCGATTTTCATGGGTACGCCACTCCGAGGTCCTGGGTTCGATTCCGGGCCGAGTCGATGTAGAAAAAGTTCATTAGTTTTCTATATTGTCTTGGGTCTGGGTGTTTGTGGTACCGTCGTTACTTCAGATTTTCCATAACACAAGTGCTTTAGCTACTTACATTGGGATACAGTAATTAATGTGATGTTGTCCAATATTTTTTTTATTTATATTTATTATTCACCATGACAATTTTATTACGAAAACTATTACACTCAATTCATAAAAAAATATATTAACAAATCAAATCAAATCAAAATATTCTTTATTAAAGTAAACTCATAAAATACTTTCGAATCGTCAAGTGGCACTGTTGAATTAAATGTAAAGCTACCACCGGTTCGGAAAGTAGATTCTAACGAGAAGAATGGGCAAGAAACTTAATAGTTACTGTTTCCACCATTTTATTTACAGAGTATGTCAGTAAGGAACAATTTTTTTTTATATCCTGCCTAGAGATCAATAAATAGTAAGTCCACCCTTTTTTATCTTTAATATAATCTTGTATTGAGTAATATGCCTTATTTATCAATGTTTTTTGATCTTTAAATTTTTTAATAAGCCATTTTAAAAATCTTTGGAATCTTGAATTGTTAGTCCCGGCCATATTTGTATACGTGAAAATTATTAAATTGGTTGCAAAAGGGTTCAAGTTAATTGAACTTACGGCCAGTAAAGCTAAGTTACGCTATAGAAACAAAGTGTAGATAATGTAGTATCGAGACAAAATGTCTGTGAGCAGCGCAGGGCTAATTGTACGCAAGCAAAACCACAACCGAGCCGAGATGGCCCAGTGGTTAGAACACGTGCATCTTAACCGATGATTTCGGGTTCAAACCCAGGCAGGCACTGAATTTTCATGTGCTAAATTTGAGTTTATAATTCAACTCTTGCTCGGCGGTGAAGGAAAACATCGTGAGGAAACCTGCATGTGTCTCATTTCAACGAAATTCTGCCACATGCGAATTCCACCAACTCGGATTGGAGCAGCGTGATGGAATATGCTCCCAACCTTCTCCTCAAAGGGAGGTTTTAGCCCAGCAGTGGGAAATTTATAGGCTGCTAAAAAAATTTAAAATGTAAAAAAAAACACAAAACCGGCAGCGGCGACTGAACGGTTGAATAGAGACAGGATGACTTGCTCTCAATAACGTACATCTGCAAAACTAATGAGCACGTTAGTTCTAGTAAGTTTAGTTGCTCGTTTCAGTGCAAAGAAAATGAAGGCACATTCAAGTTTTATTTTTACTTTTACGTTAGATTAAAATCTGAACTATTATTAAAAAGGTGAAAGGTTCGTTTGTTTGTAACGCTTTCAAGTCTAAACTGCTCTACATATATATTTTTTAATGATACAGACAGACGGACAAGATAAAGGGCCGGATATTAGCGCCGTAAGAAATATTAACCACTAGCGATCCGCCTCGACTTCGCACGGATGCAATGATACTTAATATACTACATAAATGAAAATATGCTATCTAATAAAAAAAAAAACGCATCAAAATCCGTTGCGTAGTTTAAAAGATAGGAAAAGACAAACAGCGGGAAGCGACTTTGTTTTATACTATGTAGTGATTTTTTTCATCGCCTTTGCGCTACCGACGTTGTTCACTAAGATGTTATGTCCCTTGGGCCTGCAGTAACACTGACTTACACGCTCTTCAAACCGTAACACAACAATACTAACTTTTGCTGTTTGGCGGTAGAATAGCTGATGAGTTTAAAGTAATCCAGGCGAGCTGCCACAAAGTTCTATTTCGAAGTGATATCATCATAAAATCTTGCATATATTGTAGGATATATATATCTTGGAGAGTATAGAAAAAGACATAGTGTACTTACACTTGCTTACGAGCGAAAGCGCGACCACAGAGTAATAAATTATAGAATACAAATAAAATGTATTAAGTTATTTACTTTACTTATAATCATTCATTAGGTTTTGTCTGAAGATTTATTTGCAATTGTTTTTTTTTTTATTGCATTAGGTTTCTCTGTAAATTCTAATACTTTTAGTGTAGATACATACATAATATAATATATATATATATATATATATATATAAATATATAAATATTGGACAACATCACATACATTACTTTGATCCCAATGTAAGTAGCTAAAGCACTTGTGTTATGGAAATCAGAAGTAACGACGGTACCACAAACACCCAGACCCAAGACAACATAGAAAACTAATGAACTTTTTCTACATCGACTCGGCCGGGAATCGAACCCGGGACCTCGGAGTACCCATGAAAACCGGTGTACACACTACTCGACCACGGAGGTCATCATAGAAATTTAATTACATATTCTCCGTCACGGAGGACAGTCTTAAGGAAAACTAGTTAATTCCGCAGGGCATATATCGCCAACAAACATGCTATTAACTCTGAGATCAGACTTTGGGAGCGAAATTTTTTTTCATTACACTTGGTTTAAACCCAAGACCTCAGGTCCTATAGCCTTTTAAACTAGCCAATAGCCAACGAGGCATATTATTAAAAGTCTGATCCAAAATTGAACCGTCATCTTATAAAGATAATTCTGTTCAGTGCGAAATTAACCTGTTTCGTATTAAAATGTCTATTATAAAATACATACAAGGCAAATTTTCACATGTAGCGCGGCTCAACACGGTTTAATACCAATAGCAGTTTATCAGAGTAATCTCTACAGCGGTGCTGTAAGCGGCTATTAATATTGTAGGCTGAACAATGGCGCTGCAAACGCTTCACAAAGTCCCAGATTCAAGCGTAAACATTTACTTTATGTTTAGGAGCCGAGCACACGAAACTATAATTCATAAATAATGTTAGTGAGTTACTGTATGACTTACAAATTATTATTTCGTGTATTATCTTGATAATAGTTTAATTTTTTAAATTAATTTAATATTATTTATTATTCAGTCAAATTAAAATAGTATTAGTGCGTGTCTGTACCCCTAACTTTTTTATAAGCAATATATTTCAGCAGCCGACTTTAAAATAAGGACATGCAGGTCGACTCCAACAGCAATTAATTACTTATTAAGAGGTAAATATATAAGAAACGGGCCTTGGATAATTTAAAGCTGCTTGGAAATAAAAATACACACATCAAATTACCAATCTCGATAATATAGTAAATAGATACGAGAAAAATACGGACTATACGTCTGAGGAGATTCTCAAATTATACGATATACGGCGGATACTTTTCTTTTCCCTTGTCCCAAACTATTTGGGGTGGTGTTTCCTTCCCTTCTCCTTTATTATTCGTCATTTGATCTTTCACATCCATCCTTCTCATATCCTTCCTCACACACACCTAAAGCAGATTCGTCAATAATTAAAGAAACAGCACTTTTGACACTACCGGGAATTCGTATTCGCTTTCTGTTGCTTCTCAATAATATTCAACGCGCTCCCTCCACTTTTGATTTATAATATCAAGAATGAATAAAAAGCGGTTTAAAAATATGTTTTTTTTTTAATATAGATAAATTATAGTATAAGTGTGTCTAGGCCTTAATAAAAGAGCTTACTTACAGCTAACACAGTTACCGGCTTTATATAAACCGTTTCTTTGCAGGAGAACCCTTTTGTGCTTGCTTTGTTACTGAGAATTCTTTTGTAAAAGAAATTGTTTTATTATTTTTCAGTACAATAAAACTTGCAATAAAATTATTCTGCGATATTAACCAGGTTAATAATAAATATGTTATATGGCGCAGAGATTAATGATTGTCAAGGCGAATTGTAATCGAAGACTCATGAGTTTTTCTAAATATGTAACAAGTGATTTGGTCCTTCTCGGACTAAATATCGACTGCTAGATAAGTCAAATACTAGACAAACGATAGGCCTTATTTTTACAACCACAGTGTTTGAAATTTTCTTTCTTGTTTGTTCTAGAAAGAGTATTAATTGTTACGTTACACTTGACGATGATCTTACATCACGTGGTGATGTTTGACTTCCTAACTCATTTCCTAATAACAAAGTTTTACACATTTAGAAACACTATTGCGTCCTCAGTGGAGCTATTCTGTCAGAATAAACTCGACATTCACCGCGGAACGAGAGAGAAATTCCAGAATGTGATATGCGACATTGACTATAATACCAGAAAACAGGTATCAAAATAGCGTATCACCGTAAGTTAGTTGTCAAAATTTCACGAGTGAGATACCAAGTGAATTCTTTTCGCACTGCTGAATGGCTTTCATACTTTTATGTGAATTGCAGGGATTATCGGCATTAGTTTATTAATTTTGTTTGTTTTTTTTTTTATATCAGACTGAATATAAAATAATATTTGAAGGATTATCAAACACAACAAATCAAAAAATCTAAATATTCTTTATTCAAGTAGGCAATGAGCTGAGATGGCCTGATATCTGAATGGTAAGAACGTATGCATTTTAACCGATGATTGCGGGTTCAAACCGAGTAATTTGTATTTATAATTTATCTCGTTGTTTATTTCGTTGGAATTAGAAACCTCTGTTTCTAATTCCAACGAAATTCTGCCTTCTCACAGAGTTCCCCTACACTTATATTGAATATTTTCACCGATTTACGCACGACACACAGACATATTTCGCTGTGTTATCTTAAAAAAACACCTATTTCACATCGAAACGGCTTCACAAGTTTGAATTATAAAACGAATTAATATATATATATATCGTATCTCTATGTAATATCTTTCAGCATCCTTGATTTTAATTTATTTTACTTATCATTGATCGAATAAAGTAATTACTGAGTTTTTGCTTGTTTTCATGGATACAATTTACGCGATGAACCTATATTAATTTCCCACTTATTTAAAAAAAAATAAAATATATAATAATACTATATTTTTGAAGAAGTTCGCGTTTTAGAGTTTCATCATGGTTCGTTATGTTTTAGCAATAAAAACTATGTTGTTTCTAAGAGTTCAAGCTTGCTTCACACCAAATTTCATCAAATTCGGTTCAGTGTTCTGGCAATTTAGGACAGCAGGCAGACAAATAGGTTCAGTAACTTTTGCATTTAAAATATTAGTATAATCAAATAAAGCGAGTGATAGTTAAGATTCTATTTTCAAATTAATTTCAAAAACAACAAGATAACGTCTCGTTCGAGAAGATTGAACGAGCGAGATTACATTAGCAAGAAATATATTTACTACAAACTACGACTCGATGCTACGCTCCGAGAATACAAATGATCAACAGAAATGATCACGAACCGATCGGTCAATTCTGATTCGCTCTTTTAATATGAATAAAAATAAACTTTATTACAATATTATAAGGATCAATTTCCATTAAATAGATTCATTGTTTTGTGTGTAAGGTAAACGTAGTCTATAGGTCTATTTGTAGTTTATTTTTAAATTAAAACCAAATATAATAAATAAACAAATGATTACAATTATTAAAAAAAAAATTATATTATAATTATATAATAAATACTTTATTATAAATTAGAAATATGGTTTACACGTATGCAGTCTATATCCACACATAGATATACTAAAAATACACAAACACCTCAAACCAAAAGTGTTGTGACGGTCTAAGTCGGTTGACCTCATTTCGGTATCAGTAGTGTAACGATACGAACCTTCGTTGCTATAAATAATAAATATACATTTATTTGACTTCCTTATTGGCTTAGTAGCTAGATGTAAGGTCACAGATCAAAAGTTATTGGATTTTCAATCGAATGATTCTCAATAACAGCGGAGTCTAGAAATTGGAAAAGTCGTTGGTCCTGCGCCTGAACGCTTTCCGTTCGTGTCGGATTAGGAGTGCAGTTGTGTTAGAGCACACACCTGTGCACTATAATATGTTCTGTGTAGTCGTCTGGTCTACCTTGACATTGGCTACCGTGGTCAAAATCGATTACAACGACACTCAAAACATTAACATTTAATACATACAAATACTGCAAATTGTTAAGAAAATAAACATAAATTAAATGTCAAAAATGTATTTCGACCCCGACGTGCATCTAAAATAATTAGAACAATTAACGCTAAACATTTTAATCAAGAAAACGCCAACGCAAACTAAGAAAATATAAGCAAAGTCCCCGGTTTTAGCAATGTAACAGAATTGCTATGCGCTACGGCGTAGCATTGTGCTACGTGAGAGGTCTACGAATGAGTTTCAACACTTTCTGTATTCATTATGCTTGCCGAGCAAACGAATCGCTTGTTTAGTTTTCGAAGACGAATTTTGAAAAACTTTTGAATAAATTATTTTATTATTGCACGCTTATAGTCGTTTCGACAAAATTGTTATGCCATACTTGTGATAAAATATTAAATCATTTTATATTCAGGGATCGATAAGGATTAATACGACGATACATTATATATATATAATTATATTAAATTTAAAGACTTTTGATTGACTTTGTTTGTTTGTTAGAAAGCCCAATTTTAACTTTCTTCTGCATTAGAAGCTCTTCTATATAAGCCTATTTAATGAGAAAGGTTATATTACAACACAACGTTTAAAGTGGACGATGCTACACAAAGCAGCCTAAAATTATATATACAATTTTATTTAACTTTAAAGCATGCATACATGTTTTCCTCACGATGTTATCGTTCATTGACGAACATGCAATTATAAACACAAATTCTGTACATCCAAGCTCAGAAGTGCTTGTCTGAAATTTACTTACACTGCGCCATGTCTCGTATATGAAATGATAATAATATCGAAATATTCTTTCGTTTATAACTATATAATATATATATATATGTAGTATATATTTTTTTAATTCTCAGATATGTTACTTTACTTTAATTGGTGGTAGGGCTTTGTGGGTATGTTACTTCCACTCATCAGAAATCCTATCAATCAACAGCGATACACGAGATGAGTAATTTCGTGTAACAGGCATAAATGACTTAACATCTTAGTTCCCAAGGATTCGCATTGGCGATGTAATGGTTGGTTAATATTTCTTACAGTTCCGATGTCTATGGGCAGTGGTTATCACTTACCGTCAGGTGGCCTGATAGCCCGTCCGCCTATCTATATAAAAAATACAATTATGTTAAACCAAACTACAATTGAAGTTACGGTTTTTAATTTATACTTAACTAATATTATATTAGTAGTAGGAAACGTTTTATTATTATTCTGATAAATAACATTAATACTCAAAGTATATTTTTATATAAAAAAATATAATGAACATATTTAATTTGAATTGTCTCAACTCAACAACTGTTGGCAAAGTTGTCTTAACTAGAGAGACGGCGAGATTCATTAGCTTATCTCTAAATTAAATACTTAAGCACTGCTTTCGTAACTGCTGTTATTATTTGTAAGAAGGCGAGTTACGAGTTTCCGCTATGCGTTTTTAAATGAGCAAATTATTAAAAAAATAAATACACAGTCGTTATTTAACAGAATGAAGTTATCTGTATTAATGGGAACGATCGAAGAGTATATAACAGCAAATATATATATATTATAATCTATCATTCATCAAATATTGAAAAATATACACAAGTACTCATTAGTTAACAAAGTTATAATTATATTCTAGAAAATGACAAAAACATTAAGGACTATTCAATTCTATCTCTTATGTCAACTAAATATGGCCGCCTCGCCGCCTGCGTGTCATATATTTTCTTATGCCACGTCGTCTGTCCGGTGACGTCACTTCCCAAGCCACGTCACTCAGTATTCGTTCAACACGGCCTCTCCTGACATGAGAACGTCCTCGTTCTCTTTTGTTGAATGTGTCTGTACTTCTCTGCTAGGCCCCGCTTCTGACGAGGTATTAGGTTGAACATCTTCAGTTTCAGCAACTTGGTCTCGAATGGCCTCATCATCTGATGAGTCTGCACCTACCAAAAAAAAAACATAAAACATCTTAGAAGATAAATTACGCTATGAAGCTATTAACAAGTGAGATAGAGGCACAACGTGAAGCATATCTCATAGTTTGTGACATAAGGGAGGAAGCACGACGTGAGGCTATCCCAAATGTACGAGATAGAGGCACGACGTGAAGCATATCTCACAAACTAAACATAAGGGAGGAAGCACGACGTGAGGCTATCCCAAATGTACGAGATAGAGGCACAACGTGAAGCATATCTCATAGTTTGTGACATAAGGGAGGAAGCACGACGTGAGGCTATCCCAAATGTACGAGATAGAGGCACGACGTGAAGCATATCTCACAAACTAAACATAAGGGAGGAAGCACGACGTGAGGCTATCCCAAATGTACGAGATAGAGGCACGACGTGAAGCATATCTCAAAAACCAAACATATGGGAGGAAGCACGACGTGAGGCTATCCCAAATGTACGAGATAGAGGCACGACGTGAAGCATATCTCAAAAACCAAACATAAGGGAGGAAGCACGACGTGAGGCTATCCCAAATGTACGAGATAGAGGCACGACGTGAAGCATATCTCAGGTACATAAGACAGAGGCACGACGTGAAGCATGTCTTTTACTTACTCTCACATTATGCAGCATAGGCTTCAGCAGTTGACTCGCCTCGTCAAGGTACCATGGATCCACAGATCCCTTTGTATGCTCGGCTGTTCCTGACATAACTTATTGTACACACTTCTTGTTGATTGAAAGAACGCTTTCATAAAGTTATGGAAAATCAGACATCAGTTTAAATTTTCAACACTTACATTTAGTAGTAAACCTGTCTTTAATCATGTTACTCAAAATATCATAGAAAAGGACTTTACCAGATTCGACGGGGTGACGGAGTTTGTTAAAAATTATCCACTGTTTAACAATAAGAGGAGGTAAAAGTTGCTCGCGAAAATCAATGCACATACGATGCGTGCCGTCTTTTTTCGTGGCTAAATGGATTCTCTTGCAATCTTTATGTTGAGGAAGTCGCTGACACTTACCTCTACCTAAGAAAGGCGATACGTTCGAATATTTACTGATTGACATAATACCTTTTTTCTGTTGAAGTTCCCGTTATAAAATATCCTGAAAACTTACGAATAACTTCGTGTAAATGTTGTAAATTATCATCAATAACTTTGGTTTTTAAGGGTATATTTCTATGAGACTCAATCATAAACACATCAGTCACCTCATTGGAAAGATGTTTTAAATATTGACGATTACACGTACGAACGTATGTAGCTTCTTCATGGCTAAGTACATCAGTGCCTATAATTACAGAACTGTTTATAAGTTCTGATGAAACTACGAATAATTCTACCTCTAATGTAATTTCATCAAATTCAATCGGTAAAGTGACATATTGAGTGGTTTCTATTTCTTGTCCTCCTATACCTCTTAAAACACGAAAACATGGTTTCCGAACACAATCAAAATGTTTCAGTAAAGACAATGAAATTAGAGAAATAGTAGAACTGCTATCAATTAAAATGTCTACAGGTACACCACATATAGCTGCTACTACCACATCATTATCGCGTGTATCTTTTTTTTCCATACAGAAGTTAACATTGTCCCTATTTCGTGTTTCTGACTTCAATTTACCAAATCATAAGGCATCAATTTTGCGTTAGTTACGGCAGCGCGTAATTGTGGATCTGTGATACCACAAATAATTATTGCAAACATAAATTCATCACTTTATCCCCGAACGATTCAGAGATAAAGTAATGAACGACGTGCATAATCCGCATCGGTGGGATAATTATTTGAATCCGTATTCATGACATCAAATAAAATATTTGCAGCGTCGGGTTTTTTGGGACATAATGACTTAAATTCTCTCTTAAACTTACTCCAACTACGATCTGTTGTAACCCACTCATTAAGCCATAATCTAGCGTCACCTTTAAGACAATTCCCTATACGAGGGAGGCATTCATTATCACTCCATTTGTTAATAGCTATCACGCGATCTGCCTCACCTCACCAATATCATGAACACATCATACATACATCAATATCATGAACAAGATTGAGTCCTCGAGGAAGACCTAGCGCCTGCCCCTTTCACATCCTTTGTCACCTTGTTGGCGATTGTTGCACTTTATTACCTTCTAATTTATTTAGACGTTCAAGAATCAAATCCATCTGACGTCTAACATTACTAGAGGACTTGTCACGATGCCGGCCATGTCGACTTCGTCCTCTTTCTCGGCTACGTCTTTCATGCTTTTAGTCTGATATTTTTAAAAAATACTAACAACGTTAGTATAACCATATAACATAAAATCTGAAATCAAAAAAATCAAAGTAATCATCACGCCTTTAAAGATAAAAAATTCAAAACGTTAAATTCAAAAAAAATATATGGAGGCTATGAGCGTCCATGCGTGAGAAATATAAGAAAATGTCAGAAGGCGAGTCGGATAGGGCATAAACCCAATCCCACTTCTGATATAATCTATCATTCATCAAATATTGAAAAATATACACAAGTACTCATTAGTTAACAAAGTTATAATTATATTCTAGAAAATGACAAAAACATTAAGGACTATTCAATTCTATCTCTTATGTCAACTAAATATGGCCGCCTCGCCGCCTGCGTGTCATATATTTTCTTATGCCACGTCGTCTGTCCGGTGACGTCACTTCCCAAGCCACGTCACTCAGTATTCGTTCAACAATATATATATATAGAAAGAGAGAGAGAGAGAGAGAGCGAGATAGAGACAGTTATTATTAATAGAGTTAAGATGATCTAGTGGTTAGAACAAGTGAATCTTGACTGAAGATTCGAACCAGTATACAACTGAAATAATATAATGTTATGTAATTTATTCTATGATCTTGTTTCACCAGTGTACATACATACGCATTGGAATATCTTGGAAAAATCCTTAAGGGTTTTCCTCGGGAAGAATTTTTTTTTTTAACAGTGGGTCTTTATTTTATTACTCTCGTGTTTTAACTGTAAATTAAAAAAAAAAAAAACATTTTATTTTAAATAAACTGTTAAAGTCATTTTTCTCTGAGTAACAGCAGAATGAGACGAATAAATAAAAATTTGAGCTTGTGTTTGTTTCATTCAGATTACCCATAGGCATACAAACATACATCATTATCAAAAGCGATTATTTATTATTAAAGAATATCAGACTAAAAAAATCACACGTAAAAAAAGCAACACAACCTAAAAATTAAGAAAAAAGCTAGTAAATAAATGCAAATTAAAGTTTTCTTTGCGTTTGCTTTGAAAAAAATAAAACGTATTCTATTGTGATGTCTACAAAGTCGAAAATCGCTTGGAAGTTAAAGCGAGTAAAGGTAATCTAAGATTATACGAAAAACCTTAGCTTTTATTTAAGACTTTCACAAAGAGAATAATTATTTTCCAGTGGAACATTCATTACTCCATGATCACAGTAAAACTAGGGACGTATTTTCGTATGGTATTTCATTCAGGCGGAATGAGGTTATTCCACAGGTAAGAAGTATTTGTAAAAAAAAAAATGTCGCCTGCGGCTTGCGTTTAACTTGGTCGTTAGATGTTGGGAAAGTGGTCTAAGTTGTTGCGGTTCAAATTTGCCAGTTTTAATAAAAATCGGTTCAGAATCTTGACTATGAAAGCGCAACAGACAGGCAGACACAGATAGAGATACTTTTAGAAATATATTGGACAACATCACATACATTACTCTGATCCCAATGCAAGTAGCTAAAGCACTTGTGTTATGGAAAATTAGATGTAACGACGGTACCACAAATACCCAGACCCAAGACAACATAGAAAATTAATGAACTTTTTCTACATCCACTCGGCTGGAAATCGAACCCGGGCCTTCGGAGTGGCGTACCCATGAAAACCGGTGTACACACTACTCGACCACCGAGGTCGTTAGATTTTTGTTTAAGAATAGTTAGAAGTTAAAATAGATGCGATATTAATTTAAGTATAATTTCGTCATAGATAAAGCATACCAAAGGTTCGCGAGACAACATAAGGTTTTTGAAGTTAGAGTTCTTCAGACGTGCTATAAATTTATATGATGCACGAGTACAGGATTAAACGTAAATTACATGATTAAGTTGCTCGCTAAACTGCTAATTAGGTGTTAAGCCGCTCAAAATAGACAACTTCACACCTTAACTTACTTTACAATGTAAACTCAAATTCTGAATGTTTCAATTTAACAGCGAGTGTTATTTGTTATTAGAGTACTGGTGAAAAGGACGAAATACATTTATCATAATTAATATTCCATTATTAATAATTATATTGTTATTATTAAATTAAAAATATTTTAATAACGCCGAAGTATCTTCTGTGTGTTTGTTCTTTATTGAAAAAAATTTATATACTACTTTATTATATTCGTAGTGATAACTGTATCTTTAAAAACTAAATGTACGATCGGGACGACCGACAGAAGTGATAAATTAAATTTCTTTCTTGATCTAAGTTGAACTATTTAATATTGAAATTGTTTAATTTGAGAAAAGATGTTGTTACTTAAATTGTATGTATATTAATATCAAAATTTAAGGAAAGGTTATTTCTTAATAAAATCTTTTATTGATATATTTTATTCTTAGTTACAATTCATGCATATGTAAATTCGAATTTTGTGTATACATTATATCGTATCATTATTGACTGCCTACCGCTGCCGTATGCGTAAGAGAGACGGAGGCCAGATAGAATGGCGCCGTAACGCGTTACGTAACGAAGCGGTTTACCCTTCCATAAGAAGTTATGACTTCATAAAGCTATGTAAGAACTTTTTTTTTTCATATGGTAGTGGTATCCTAATATGAACGCCTTCAAATAAATAATTAAACAGGCGCTATCATTGGTATGGATGACTAATGTTAACTTTAGTAGGGCTTTAGGCTTTGGGTATATACAGCCCAGTTTCAATCGGTTTCCGAGGTTGATGACGCATTAGTGTGACGTAATTATTAATACCTCTTACAGCACCAAAATCTATGGGTTGTGGTGTCCGTATATCATGAGGTACTCCGTTTGTTAGTCCGTCTACCATTGCGATAAAAAATATATATATTTTTAGAGATTCGCACAATCATTTGTTACGAATATAAAACAATAAATATATGTTAACGTATAAAATCAAATAAAATATACATTCTAATAATAATAAAACGAAATTATAGCATTAATAAAAAATGGAAAAGTAACAAAAGCCTTCAAAATACTTAGCCATAACGAGCACTTTGAGGCGTGGGTCGTAATTTTCTTTATTTAAGTGTTTATGGTAATAAATGGGGGCCTTTGTTACTTCATAGACGTAAGAAATGTTAAAATAGTTCGTCAATAGCGCAATGGTATACGGGC
The DNA here is from genome assembly GCF_905147765.1 of Vanessa atalanta. Lineage (NCBI taxonomy): Eukaryota > Metazoa > Arthropoda > Insecta > Lepidoptera > Nymphalidae > Vanessa > Vanessa atalanta. The sequence goes on from NC_061896.1 coordinate 3,826,053, forward strand.
CTAGCGATGTAAAAAGTCTCAGGTTCGATCCTGGCCCCTTCCCCTCCTAGCACAAACTTTTGGCTTAATTGGAAGGGTAAATATAAATACAAGTACTTTTTTAAATGGGGTATAGCTGCTATTAAGAAAAAAAAATTGTATCAAATTTATCTTGTACCGTTTTTTGTTAACGGTACTATTGATTCGTCCTTGAACAAATGAGACGTTTGTTTTTATTGAGGAAAAATCTGTATTGAAATCTTTGTTACAATATAACCCCATGGGTATTCTTTCAAGTTACAAACGATATTGCAGGAATACAATTAAGATTGGCGAATGGGCCACCTGATAGTATTTGGACAAATATTACCAATCTTAAGAAGTAAGATGTTATATTTTGTATCTTTAATTACACTGGCTCATTTACCCGTTAAATTATAAGACAACAATGCTTAGTTGCTTTTTAGTAGTTATATGAAATGAACGGGTGTGAACGCTCGAGAGATGATTTATATTAAGATGAGTAAAAAAGGGAGGTGTTATTTGTTACCAAAATTGGGGCTCTTACCTTCGAAGAAACTTTTTTCTTAGGAGCGCTTAGACTTCACATACGACACACGAGCCAAGGAATGGGTGGTATTATTTGTAGGGTAGGAAAAGGATAATAGTTACACTAGCTAACTCTTAACACGTGGCCGCGGCCCACACGAGAAGGGAAGTACATCTTACGTCAAAATCATACCATGGACAATTATCAATGTTTTAGAAATGCATATTCATAAATATACTACAGGGTGGTACCCACCCAATGGTCATATATATCATCACGAAGTTAAAACAGATAGGTATATTTAGTCTTTAGAACATTGGCTTACAAAACATTCTATTACAAATTCCGGAATCATTTATTAAAAAGGTTAAATTAAAAATGATTTTACAAATCTTATTTGTATTCATAGTGTAACAGCCCTTAAATATCCCATCGCTGGCCTTAGGACTTAAGGCGAAAGTATTCATAACATTGTTGTTTATAACAATTCCGATTTCACTTAAGTAATTTATGGAGGAATGACGGGAAGACTGGGACCATTTGTCGTAGCGCGGAAGCGTCCTAAGCCAGTGACGTAATAGGTTTTCATTACAAACTTAACTTCATTGAAATCCTCGGCATCGCCCGTGTTCGAGAGGCGAGGGGGTTGAGGAAGATTGCTGTTAGGTATTCTATGTCTTTTTTGTATTCCTGACAACGCGTATATAATATTTTGTGATAATAGGTTGGGTGGTTAAGAAATGGGAGCGTAACACGCAAAGAAATAAAAAAAAATTAAATCTTTACTACATTAGTTAGTATGTAGATTTTTCTGAAAATAATTGGAAAAATCTTTATTATCTTGATTAACAAGTACGAATTCCACCATTTTTCATTTCTTTATTCTATTTATATGTAAACATATTATATGGGTTTGTTAGTGATCGTGTAAGTTCCATAGTATCAAACCATATCCCATTTTTTTCCATATATATATAATATAATATATATACGAGTATGTGGTCTACGAGCAGGAGGACCCTGATGGAAAGTGACTTTCACCGTCCGTTTGCAAGATCGGAAGATGCGTTGCTGGCCTTTAAGAAAAGAGCCTCCTGCCCTTATCCCAATTTTACTTGGTGTCGGCGCATCATGTCTTCTTCTTCCATACTTCTCTATCGGACGTCATCTCACAAGTAACATTCTTTCTAACCATATCTTCTTTCACACAATCCATTCATCGTTTCTTTGGTCGTCTCCTACCTCTTTATCCATCCACATCCATGCTCAAGACCTTTCTCACAACATGGTCCCATTCCTCCGCATAACATGTATATGCCATGACAGCCGGTTTCCACATAGCTTCTCAGTTACCGGTGCCACTTTCAAACTTCCTCTTATGTACTCATTCCTACTCTATCCATTCGCATAACACAAAACATTTCTCTCAACATTCTCATCTCCACCACAGGCAGTTGTCTTTCAGTCATTGAATTACATGAACTTAAACATATTTAAACAAGAAAAATGTACTGAAATTCATATAAAATTTACGACAGTTGATTAAAAATAAATTAATATACGATTGGAAGAATACAATAAATAAAAAAAAGAATGTATAAATATGCACCGTTGCCCGATATAAGGTTGATGAAATAAAAAAGGAATAAATTTCAAAATTGGAACTCATTGCGTTTTCGTTTGTTTTATTTTTTAATTCACAATATATACCGATTGATTTGGATCTAGAAAGGGTATTGTTAGTTTGTCTTGTAAATTAACGTCTAAAGATTAAAAGTGTGTTAATTAAACGATTGATAGAATAAAATAATAATTTTATTTTTACACTATGGATATAACTTTTAAAAGATAAAGATAGCTGAATTTAATTTTATGTTATTATTACATGTTAAAAACTTTCATAAAATTGTGCTTGAACCCTCAATCATCAGATACGCTGATTCAAAATCAGAACGCAAAGGAAATATGAACTGAAACTTAGTTAATTCACATTGTAATTCCGTGAAATTAAAGAGCCATAAAAAAATACAAATTATTTTTTAAGAATGAGCCTTATCGCTAAATAGAAATCTCTTCCAGATAACGTTGACAAAAGTTGGTCAAGTTTTACAAGATACTACTAGAATAAGTCGGTTAAAAGAAAATCATACAACATATACTTACGCACATACACATTGAAATATATCTACATCTGTAAATATACATCTATACTAATATTATAAATCTTTTACGGTCAAACTACTGAACCGAATTTGATGGAATTTGGTATGAAATTAGTTTGAACCCCAAGGATAGACAATTGTGCAAGCCCGTCTGGGTAGGAACAACCCACTCATCAGATATTCTACCGCCAAAGAGCAGTACTCTGTATTGTTGTGTTCCGGTTTGCAGGGTGAGTGAGCCAGTTTAACTACAGGCACAAGACATAACATCTTAGTTCTAAAGGCTGATGGCGTAAGAAATAGTTAATATTTCTTACAGCGTCATCGTCTATGGGCGATGGTGACCACTTACCATCAGGTGGCCCATTTGCTCGTCCGCCAACCTATAACAATAACAAAAATTAACGATCGTTCCCTAAAAGGGGAGCGAAGCCGCGAGTGGCAAATAGTAGTTTATATTTAAATGTGACTTTGCATTGTGTGGAGCAAGTACGTGTCTTAGAATAACTTTGTAAAACCTCGCCCTAATTTTTCCCTCATTACGTTATCAGTGAAGGTTCACACGTTACTATAATTCTAATTGCAATTTCAACTCTAACACATAGCTGTAACGTTCATAATGCAATGAACGATTTTTGATATTTCATAATTACTAAAATATTATATATGATCTTTATTACAAGGGATTAAGAGCTATATTTAAATAATTTACCTTGTATTCGATATTTAAATATTTTTCTTTTGGGTATAATTATTTTAATTGTAGTGTTTTGTGGATTTTTCTTGGAAGTACCTCTGCCGTGGTATAACAAAAATGCCGTTAACTGACATCTGATCGAATTTCAACTTTTGATGGCATATTAATAAGAAAAAAATTCTCTATCGACATATATATGCGGTTTTTAGATATCTTGATTAGTTTTGAAAATAATTTTAATAACAACGCCGTTACATGCCTTTTTTCTCGTGTGTTATTAAGCATAAAAGTCGTTAAGTAACTTTTGGAGTCAATATAGCTGCTAAAGTTCCTTAACTTATATTTTGTTATAATTTTTTCCTATGATTGCTTAACTAGATTGCCGTTATATGGTCTTTCGCACATTATAAAGTGGTTAAAAGACATTAACTGTTTTATTGTTATTCTTTTTTAATACAGAGGATTACGTTTGTTCACCTATAACGCCGTCAACTGAAATTGTTAGACTTAAATGTGGTTGACAAAACTTAACGGCATTATAGATTAACATTTGTTATAAGTATATATTGAGTTAAGGAACGTAATGAGCCAGTAACGGTATTTCTAAAATAAATCGAAAAAATAATAGTCCTTAAATATTAGATTAAGTGTCGTTATCTCACAATAATACGCTATAGTGCCGTTAAATAATCTCGCCGGCCGGGAGCGGCGAGGTAACGATCTTAGTGCCGCGGTCAGGAGTCAGGGCTCGCCGTGAAGGACGTGTCACTCCATGTCTGTTACCGCAATTTTGCAACTATGGAGGATCGAAACTACAGGTAAGTTGTTTTTATTCAACTTTTCCTGTTTCTTGTCGTTTTTATTTGGGTGAAATTTTCTAACAGAAATTTGAAGTTGTTAATGCTTCTTTTGCATACTATTATATACTATATATATCACATAATTATTTACTACATTATTATATTATATAGCTGGATGACGAAGTCAGGAGTTATTTAAAGTAATGCTTATGCTTTTTCCTACGTAAACTGAAATTCACGCGAGCGAAGCGGTGGGTAGAAACTAGTAAATATATCTATTTTCTGTATAAAATAATAAATAATACCCTGCTGAGGATGAAAACTTTTTTATGGCATTTGTAATTGCTAAAAAACAGGATTGATATAATTTTGATCACGTAATACTTTATTATTTTTGTTTGTTTATTGCATAATTTTTTTTTTTAGTTACAGAAGGTCTGATTACAGAAACCAAGAGAGCTAAAACTATTTTCAGTATGATTAAAGACAAACCAGAGAGTCCCGTGACAATATTAACGCCAAACCAAAATATAAAGAAGAAAAATAATAGTATTCCTGCTTATATTGACTATATATACAAGACATTATTTGATAATCAGCAGTATCTTTGACACATTTTGTGAGACAAAATCAACCTACAACTCGTATCATTTGGCAAATTTACATACAAATAAGTTGAAAGAAGCTTTATTGACTAAAAGTACCGTCCATCGTTTTGTTACCAAGCCTCATTATATTGTGAACCCACGCATCGAAGTAAGTTTAACGTGCAACGAATTAATGCCTCCAGATTCTCCTCTTGATTTAGAAGTCCAACTAAATACAAATGTAGATTTTGATTCAGATGATTCTGTTTTTGGCAAATATTACTGTCCATCTAATTCCTCAGGAAGCAACATGTTAGATGAATCTGAGAAGATAATTTATCAAGAATTTTACTTTTGACAATAAGCTAATTTTGAAGCGAGAACGTACACACACGGTTGGTGCTGCTTGTTGCGAGAATTCTATGCCCGAGCGACTATTCCTCCGTAGCGTAGCCAAACCGTTGATCGTAATTACTGTTACCCTAAGATTATGAAGTTAAGAATCATGTTAATTCTAGCAAAAAAAAACCTTGGAACAACTTCGTAGAAATTCAATTGGATCTATTAGTAAAGCGAAAACTTCGCTTGAACCAGGATTCCTGCGAAAGCGTTGCACTTCTGTTGATGGCAATTATTGTTCTACATTACCTGAATCCACGTTCAATGAAATTTGAATTCAGAACAGAACCAAAATGTATCGAACCTCGAAGAAAAGCTGATATACTTGAAAAACTATCTAGCATAATCACAATCCCCTCACAAATTGTTATTTTGAAAAAAGTTGCCAATTAAAGAAAATGAATATGCCGGGACAAGTTCAGACACATGAACATTTAAAAACAATAAGTTTCTTGAGACTGATTAAATATTTTAAGACATGTTATTTTGATAAAGGTTTTTTTTTGCATTAATTAAAGTTACTGTGTTAAGTTTTTATATACTATTTTTTTATATATATGCCTAAGTATTAAGAATATTTTGAAAAAAGTTTTGTTTGTGAAAAATTTTTTTTTATTGAATACTTTATTATTTAATATATATATATATCTTTTAAATAAATAATTTTATGTTCATAAAATGTGATTTTGTATATTTTAGTTTTATATACATACAAAGACTTATATTGGTCTCTCTTGTTAATTAATAATTGTTATCGTCATTAAAACCATAAGTGCGGATTACCTACTTAGATAATGTGATATTTGTATTAGTAAAGAACTGAAAGTTCCTAACAAATCTAGTCATAAGTGACGTTTTGTCAAACAAAATACGATGCTTAATAACATAACTTACTTATATATTCAATAAATATTTATATTTGCTAAATAATGGTATATCATTATTTAAAAATTATCTTTATTTAGTTTCACTGGTTGAATAAAATTATTCAAATATTTTTGCAATTGTTTCGCTATGATGCCGTTAACGTAAAGGGTTCCAGTTTTAACTACGTTTTAGAGTAACAATGAATCAAATTATTTATCGAAACTAATTAAAATTTGTAATTTACCGGACTTAAAAGCGGTAAAATACCAATAACGCCACTAAAGTCTAACATGATTCAGTTCTGTGTCTCCCAATGTTAAGCTAAAACAGGGTTATGTACTATAACATCGTTTTAGCTAAATATCTATAAGATTATTTTTAGTACTTTAAAAGTCTATATTATTCGTTTAAATAGAAACACTAAAAGGCCGTTAAGGTATACTTAGCGGCATTTTAGTGAATTCTTCGCGAGACATTAGAAACATCGATAATTAACAAGAACGAAAAAAGCGTTTTTCATTATAATTAAATCATATTTATAATATGACAGAAGAGTAATTGGAAAGTACTTTACTTGACGAATTTTTTGGTGCTTTTAGGTTTCAAATTGGTGCTATAATCAATAAGTTACATAGATTTAAATTTTTACCGCGTTTTTTGCTCCTAACTCAAAATTAAGTTTAGGTAGATAACGGCATTATAGATATACCACGGCAGACCTGCAGTAGTTTATTTGCTGAAGTTAGATTTTGACACCATACATTTCTTAACAAAATAAATATTTTTAGTTGATTTGGTCAAGGACTGGTAAGTCAATCCTATGCGTACTATAGAATAACGGTACAAGATGACAGTTCAGCTTGATATTACTACTATTTAGTACTTTTTAATACCTTTGCTTAAATACTTGGTAATTTTATTATTAAAAAAAAAGGCCTGTCGTTTAAACGTCAAGTTGACTGGTCATTTATAATTTTCACATAAGATCCTTTCGAAATATAGATTAGGATCCTACAAAATAGGAACAACAAGAAACTCAGTACTAGCTATCATTCTCAAATATAATACACTCAATAGCCTGACTGTAAAATGTCAAACTGTCAAACAAAAAAAAAAAAACTATTTACGCGGGGTACTAGGGGGAGGGGGGCGGGGTTCGGTTTGGCTTACAGGTGTAAGGTATCCTATGTACTTTTCCGTACCTGATAGTGTGTATGTATGTTTATGATGAATAATCGCTAGACGCTAAGACGTGAAAACACTAACTTAACTTTAACATTTATAAAATTAAACAGTTAAAAATCTTTACAATTATTTTCAATTAATAAATAATAGTTCCAAATTAACACGTAATTATATTTCCACGATTTAATAAAACAAGGTACTAAAATAATGTCACAGCCGAACATTGGACGACCATTTTGATAAGCGATGTCGCCTTAGGGAAATACGCGAGCCAAACTAAATTATATTTGTAATAAATGATATAAATTATATGACAAATGTGCTTAGGACGTGAGGGGTGTTATGTTCTTATAAGATCATATAAATAATTTAATTTACGCTTATTTTTTGTGCCTATTTACTTTTAATCAATCCATTATGAGAAAAGTCTTTGACAATTAAATCTATATATCTATGTATATATTGTATAGGGGGGTATATATTGGGAGTACGTCATCGTCGGTACGTACTTCTCCCCTAACCGCAGCCTGGCTGAGTTCGAGACTTATCTCGGCTTAGTCAGAGCTGCGGTGGCCAGGCAGTCGCCGAAACCTATACTGGTTCTCGGCGACTTAAACGCAAAGTCGCGTGCCTGGGGCAACCCCGCCACGAATCCGCGAGGGAGGGCCGTCCAGGTGTGGGCCCTGCTCTCCGACCTGTCCCTTCTCAACAGGGGGCAGGTACACACCTGCGTGCGACATCAGGGGGGTTCCGTGGTGGACGTTTCGTTCGCCACCCCTGTCGTTGCACGCAGAGTGGTCGACTGGAGAGTGGAGGAGGAGGTGGAGACTCTATCGGATCACCGGTACATCCGATTCGAGATCTCCACCTCTCGCAGGCCGGCGGAACCCCAGAGGGTGCCGACTACGCTGCCGAGGTGGTCTCTCGGCCAGGTCGATCGAGAGCTGGTCAAGGAGGCCGCCATCGTGCAGCGGTGGGGTTCCGCAGGGAGGACGGAGGGCGCCAGCGCAGAGGAGCTGGCGGGCCGCATGCGCAGTTCTCTCAAGGAGGTCTGCGATGCGGCCATGCCTCGGACCCGGCGCAGGGTTCCGCGCCGGCACGTCTATTGGTGGTCGCCCGAAATCGCCGACCTTCGGGCGACGTGCTGCCGGGCGCGGAGGGCCTACGTCCGCTGTCGAAGGCGCAACGGCCTCGACACGGACCTGGAGGGACAGATGCTGGACGCTTATCGCCAGTTGAAAAAAGATCTGCAGCTGGCGATAAGCAAGGCCAAGGAGAAGGCCAGGGAGGAGCTTCTGGCGGGTCTCAATCGAGACCCGTGGGGGCGCCCGTACCGCGGCGTACGCGGAAAGTTCCGCACCCAAGGCGCCCCCGTGACTGAGACGCTGCCACCGAGTCTCCTCCTGCGCCTGGTCGGGGAACTCTTTCCCCATCCAGGCGAGCATGTCCCTCCGCAGATGGCCCCCCGCTCCGTGATCGAAGACGCAGTGGCTCCACCACTGATCACGGAGCGGGAGATGGAGATGGCCCTCGGCCGCTTGAGGGCCAAGAACACGGCGCCGGGTCCGGACGGGGTTCCAGGGCGTGTTTTGTGCGACGCCCTGGAATTCCTGGGTGCAAGGCTTCGGGAGCTGTTCGACGAGTGCCTGTGCAGCGGGCAGTTTCCGAAGCCTTGGAAGGAAGGAAAGTTGGTCCTGTTGCCGAAGGAAGGTCGGCCGATGGATTCCCCTTCGGCATACAGGCCAATAGTGCTGCTGAACGAGACGGGCAAACTCTTCGAGAAGGTCCTCGCAGCCCGTCTCGTTCAGCACCTCGAAGAGGTCGGTCCGGGTCTCTCAGAGGCTCAGTACGGGTTCAGGGCGGGCCGGTCGACGCCCTGGACGCCCTGAAGACTCGGACGACGGAAGCGGTGGCCCGGGGGCAAGTCGTCCTGGCGGTGTCGCTCGACGTGGCGAATGCCTTCAACAGTCTCCCTTTCGAGACGATACGGGAGGCACTCCGATACCATGGGGTGCCGACCTATCTCAGGAGGCTGCTGGAGGCGTACCTCCAGGACAGGGAGGTCCTCTGGGCGGGGGTCGATGGGAGGTTGGTCCGGCGTCGGGTGGACTGCGGCGTTCCACAGGGGTCGGTTCTCGGCCCAATTCTGTGGAACGTCGGTTTCGACTGGCTCCTGCGAGCTCCCGTCCTTCCCGGGATGGGGGTGTTGTGCTACGCTGACGACACCCTCGTCACGGCGACTGGGCGGGACTTTCGGGAGGCGGCACGCCTCGCCGAGGTCGGAACGGCTCTCACCGTGGACCGTATGGGAATGCTGGGCTTGAGGGTCTCCATATCCAAAACGGAGGCCCTCCTGTTCCACGGTCCACGGCAAGGACCCCCACGAGGGGCGAGTATCACCGTCCGGGGGACGGTGATCAAGGTGCAGGCCCAGATGAAGTATCTGGGCCTCATCCTGGACGGTCGATGGAGCTTCGGGCAGCATTTTGTCCATCTCGGCCCGAGGCTCATCAACGCCGCCGCCGCTCTCGGCCGCCTCCTTCCGAATGTGGGGGGGCCGGGATCGCTATGCCGGCGTCTATATTCCGGCGTAGTGAGGTCGATGGCGCTGTACGGTGCCCCGATCTGGGTCGACGCCCTCACCGCTGACAACCGGGCCCTGCTGCGTAAGCCGCAGAGGGTCATAGCGGTGAGAGGCATCAGAGGGTACCGTACGGTGTCGTGGGCTGCGGCGACACTTCTCGCGGGCGATCCGCCCTGGGAGCTCCAGGCGGAGGTGCTCGCGGAAGTGTACCGGTTCCGGGTCGAGACGAGGAACCGCGGCGACCGTCCAGGGTCGGCGGAGGTCGGGCGGATCAGGGCTCTAGCCCAGCGAGCCCTGATCGCCCGATGGCAGGAGGATCTGGGGTCACCCACGGCGGGCCTGGCGACAGTGGAGGCGATCCGGCCCCACTTGAGTCGCTGGGTCGAGAGGAAGAAGGGCACACTCACCTTCAGGATGACGCAGGTACTTACCGGGCACGGATGCTTCGGTAAGTACCTGCACGGGATAGCGCGGCGGGAGGTGTCACCCTCCTGCCACGAGTGTGGTGCGCCAGTCGACACGGCGCACCACACCCTGAGTGAGTGTGCTGCGTGGGGGCCCCAGAGGCACACCCTTGCGGCGACTATGGGCGGAGACCTCTCGCTGCCGAGCATCGTCAACGAAATGCTCGGTAGTAAGACGTGTTGGTCGGAGATGCGCTCCTTCTGCGAAAACGTGATGTCGCAGAAGGAAGCCGCGGAGCGGGAGCGGGAAGAGGATGCCGCTGCAGACCCGCTCCGCCGAAGACGACCGGGGAGGAGGAAGAAGCGCTACGCGCACCTTCTCCCCCCGCCTCAATAGGCGTCGCGGGGACTAGGGGGGGTCTCAGTACCCCGAGAACCCCCCCTAGGTGTTGGAGGCCCGCATAGGCGGGCCGACCGTCAGGGCGTCACGGTAGCATGCGCAAGCGATCCCGTGGCGCCCGCCGAAAGACGGAGAGGGTACCGCTGGTTTTTTAGTGGGTAAACCCGGCGTACCTGGGCGCACTCGGCGTCCAGGGCTCCGGGGAGTCCCACACACCCCCCCACCCTCCATCACGTGGGGGAAGCGCGTAACGCGTTTTTCCAGCGAGAAAAAAAAAAAAAAAAAAAAAAAGGGGGGTATATATTAACGCAATAGATCACATAAATATGATTTTTAGAATTTTTGTCTGTTTATGTTCGTTTGTTACCGATAATATCGGAATCAGCTTAACCGATTTTGACAAGGTTTTCACTGATGTACTGTAGTAACCTTGGGGTAACATATAGCGTTTGTTTTATTCAAATCAAGATGTTATGGTATCAGGGCTGATGAGATTAAATTTTAAAGAGTTCTAGGGGTTCACGCTAACGGAGTCACGGGCACCAGCTAGTCGTTGACAAAACGTAGAAGCAGTTGTTTATTTTTCAATCATATTTTTTTTATATGTGGCAAATTAAATGTGGCATTTAGAAAGAGAATTCTCATGAAATAGCAAAACCCAGTGATGAACATTACGAGTGGATATGTCATGTTAGTAGAAGATGTACCATTGGTACGCGTATAGGCAAATAAACCACCTACCTACTTACTCAATGATACGTGGTAACCAATGCCATTGACATTGGCGCCAAATGAAATTTAAATAATTTCGTACATAACCAATGCTCCACCAACAAGGAACTGAGTTGTTATTTCCCTTGTGCCTGTTGGCTTACATTGGCCAACACCGGCTCATTCAACTTCAAATCGGAAAATAACAGTACTATGTATTACTGATTGACGTAAAATATATGGTGTAAAGTTACCAAGCGTGCTTAGCGTTAAAGGAAAACATTGTAAGAAAACCAGTACCCCAAAATGCATTGGAGCAGCGAGGTGGAATTAGCTCCAAGCTTCCTACTATAAAAAAGAACCGCTCTTGCGTCAGCTCTTCAAGGTGCTTACTAAGTCTAGTTACACGAGGGCGCAGCTCAGAAGTTCCGTGCAAAAGCCTTAGCACTTCGTGTGTAATATTATTGCGTGTGATCACGCACAGACTGTGAATATGATCAGTGAGTGTGAGTTTTATGATGAGTTTTTTAATCGAGCACCAATCGAATTCCTGTTTGATACATTATACAGAGTAACTTAAAAAATTTACCATTATATCCCTTTGCCTAAGTTTTGTAGTTACATAAAAAAAATATCACGTAACAATTCAATGAAACATAAGAACTATTTCCAAGATTAAGACCTTATTTTTATAATATTATTACCGCGTAGAATGTTACCAGTACTACCTCGTTGAATCGCAAATTCGTTTTTCTGCGATAAATGTAACCATCCTCCTGTGTAATAATTGAAGAGCAACATTTAAAAAAAGAATATCGCATAGCTTTAGCTTTACCAGTCATATTAATATCGTTGATAGACTAATCAACATAGATAGTCAACTGATTAAATCATTTGCTTTCCATAGCCCCGATTTGCTAAAAGAAAATGAACTAACAAATTCAGCCTAATGTGGTTTCCGTAGATGATTAACATTTCTCGGTACGCTAAATTACTGTGAATAGCGTCGTAATGCATTAAATGTGACAATAATTTCACACTCGAAAGCCAATTTGATTCAAATAGTTGCTTTTTGAACAATGGATTCAAAATGTACGCATGACGGACCACGTTAAGTAGAAACAGATTCAAATTAACCAGACATAGACGAGAAAATGATTTCGAGCGACTAAAGTTAAACTTTTGTATTTGAAATAGGCCAATAGCAAACACAGCCGAAATAACCCAGTGGCTAGAACGCATGCATCTTAAGCCGATGATCGCCGGTTCAAACCCAGGCAAGCACTGAATTTTCATGTGCTTAATTTGGGTTCTCGTGCTTGGCGGTGAAGGAAAACAACGTAAGGAAACCTGCATATGTCTAATTTCAACGAAATTCTGCCATATGTGTAAACACCAACCCATATTGGAGCAGCGTGGTGGAATATGCTCAAAACTTCTCCTTAAAGGGAGATGAGGTATTAGCCCAGCAGTGGGAAATTTACAGGTTACTGTTACTGTCCTGTACCGTCCAATGACAAGTGGGCTACTTTTTTGGTTAGTAGTAATACTGCTGACATGACATTGGCCTTGTATGATATTTTAACCATTCTTATATAAAGAATGTGCCACCTACAAAACTGAGATGTTACGTCTCTTGTGCCTATAGTTGCCTGGTACTGAACGTACACGGGATTATTCAGCCACCGGAACACAACAATATTAAGAATACTTGCTTTATTAAAAGTATAACATCTCGCCTTATTGCCACTGGTTCACTTTTTGCCCAGGGAAATTCTGCTAGCATTCTTGCCACCATTTCACCTGGTCATGATTTATAAAGTAACTATTTTTAATACATGTATATTGTTAAAGACTTAGTACTTATAATTCTTATGTAAATAAATGTTGTGAAAGAAACGTATCATATAATATAAAACATGTTCAAGTATTTTCTCTGTTTTTTTTCTTGATACGTTTCCATAATTGAAATCGAGTTTGGTAGTGATTTTAATATATTTTTCATGTCAGTGTGTGTGGTAGTTTCATTAAATACGTCATGCAGTGGTTTACACGATAAATACCCTTTCAATGTTATTTGGATAAAGTGAATATAATAAATAAAGCATAATTATGTATCTATATAAATAATTATCTATAATTTTTTTTACGTGAAAACCGTGGCCGGTTTGAAGAGTGAGTGGGCCAGTGATACGTCAGGGACATAACGATTTAGTTTCCAATGTTGGTGACGCATTGTCAATGTAGGTAATCGGTAATAGTTCTCACATCGTCAATGTCTATGGAGCGATGGTGACCACCCAACAAAAGTTGGTATATTTGGTCGTCCACCAATAATATAAAATAAAAAAAATCTAAACTTCAAAAGTTCCTTAGAAGATTACGATGATGATGAAAAATTAGAGATTGGCATTAATCCTTTTGGCAAGTTAATTTTATTCCATCAAATACCAACCAGACTTTAAAGTAACTTAATTGATGTGTAACAATAAACCTTACCAAGATAACTGGTTTGTAAAAATCCGTGAACATTTCTTTGAAGACATAAAATAGGTCAAAAGCTCTACCTTTTTTAGATGGCTCGTAATCGGAAATTGAAACAAATCAACATTAACTCGAAAATCGCGTGACGAGTTCTAATAACTCAGATACGAAACGAGTTCTGAGCAATCGACTTAAGGATTGGTTCTAATAACTTAAGACTTTAGGTTTCGACAAATAAAATCGACCTTTTTTATTACGATGTAGCGTGAGTATTTAGTTCTAGTCACAGAGTCTAGGGGCGTTCCTCAACTTTCTGACAGCTTTAATTAGCTCATCTAATTAGTCAATCACATTGCCTTAATTGCGCTGTTAAGATAATTTCTATTATTATTATTTTATGATAATAAGTATTTGTACGATGAAATATGCGACCTGATGGTGGATGGTCACCACCGCCTATAGACATTACTGTGTGTGTGCTGCAAGAAATATTAACCATTTCCTACATTGCGAATACACTACCAACATTGGGAACTAAAATTTTATGTCTCTTCCGTCTCAAGTAAAACTCACTCTTCAAACCGGAATACAATAATACTATTTTATGCTGTTTGGCGGTAGATTATCTAATGACTGCGTGGTACCTGTCTAGGCGGGCTTGCACAAAGATCTACCAACCAAGTAAACAACCATTGTGTAATTTTATGTCATTATTACGATAAAGAATCAATTTTTAAGTTTCAAGATTCAATAGCGCAATGATTTAAAATCGCCTAGCGTTGTAAAAAGTTGCTTGATCGTTTCTGACCCCTTGGGCTATTGTCGTCCCCACTCCTAAACTAAGTTTTAAACTTAAATGGAGGGGTAAATAGGAATATTATTAATTCCTTATAATGGGGAATTTCTAATAGTAATAAAAAAGATAGCTTTTTTATTTATATACACAAATATTAAGACGGCTATGTTCATTTTATACTTTATATCAAGAATAACGAAGTCTACATATTTACGCCTGAGTCTGAACAAGGACTGCCTCACAAAGTTAGTGGCCGAGTGCATCAAAGAGACACTTTCTACATTTTTAATAACTCGTTGAAACAACTTGTCGCATGTTGACTCATCTACATCGGCATCTGCACTCGAGTGACCTTGTTCTTCTAGTCTGAAACACTTGAAGCTTTTAATACATAATCTAGTTTAAATCGACTTCAAGGGGTAACTGTTCTATTCTTAAATTCATACCCAAAAGTGTTAAATTTTGTTTGTTTTTCCAATTTTGCACATAAATTGAGAGGCTTACGTGACTATACTCCCAAAAGGAGAGAAGGCTTTAGCCCAGCATTTATTTATGACTTAGGCATTTTTATTACATATTAATTTATGTCAATCTTAATAGAATATTTCTGATCTTAATCCAAGCACGACATTACTAAGAGTTTTCACATGCTTTATTTGTGTGTATAATGAATGTCGAGTTTGGAAAATTTAGGGAAACATTTGTCGGGTGGAATTTTGCCAAATGCGTACCAATTCGAATTTGAGCAATGAGATGGAATAATCCCTATGTCCTTCAGAAAAAGCTTCGAAATATTTGCACAGGTTGTTACTGACAATAAACAATAATCTGATTAACATTATTCTGAGATTAAAAATAATATTAAGTAAACAAAATATTACGCATGAGAAAATCATACACATTATTTTCAGAGTTTTCAAAAAAATTGGTATCCAATACTATATTCAAGTAGGCTATTATTAACTTTGTTATGTTACAGGATTGAATCAAATTTAAAGCTATTACCGATTCAATGCTAAAATGAAAGCTGTAAAATATAAACAAAACCGCTGCAAAACATTAAGAAAAAATCATTTATACAATTTTTTTTAAGTAAATAACACCGTTTATCAGTAAAATCAGACAAATACATCTATTAAGTTAACACGTGCAAATACTTATATCAAACGTTTGTTTTTCTTTGGCAATACCAAAAGTAGTACAGCGATTTATTATTAAACAAATATAATTCAACATATTATAATAAATTTCACCTCACTATGGCCATTGTTTTTGGAACAATTTCAGTTCTGAATTCGAATGTATGCCTCGCTTTTCTCGCAGTGCTTCTTCAATTTTGGCAACTCTTCAAAATTTCCATTCCGCTGATTGCAGTTCCGAAAATGTTTCTTTTGTAACGTCCTGCATATTTTAACCGTCTTTTGTTTTCGTTAAACGTTAAATTATATCGCAATAAGGTCGAATTAGAAATTGGCCGATTATAATTTTTATTATAGGATAATAAATTTATATAATTTAAAAATGTGCTTGCTCTTTTCTTTCTTTCTAAATTCAAGTATAGGTGTTTGAAGGAGGTTAAATAAATATATCGTTGATATAATTTTCATCGTGTAAGATGAAGAAATATTCACGAATGCTCATTTTTAGTGTGCCGTACCCAAAGGGTAAAAATAGGGCCCTATCGCTGAGACTTTGCAGTCTATCCTTCAGTCTGTCCGTCTGTCACTAGGTTATATCTCAACCGTGATAGCTAGACAGTTGAAATCTTCAGAAATTATGTATTTCTGTTGCTGCTATAACAACAAATACTAAATAAAAATAAATATATAGAGGGGGCTCCCGTACGAAAAATGCCATGTTTTGCATATTTTTGCTGGATATCAATAAATAGCACTTGAATTATTCTCAAAATACTTAATTGTATATTTACTTTAATAATAAATAATAAAATAACATAATATAATAATACTTGCATTTGGCGAGTTTTTTTATTAATTAAGTGTTCAACCCAGAACCTAGTAAATTTTATTGTCTCTGGATTCGAATTTGGAACGTTATGTAGCGCTCCAAGTTTATCACTGAAGCTTATACCCACACATATACCCCTTAGGTTTTTAACGAAGAAGCGACATTAAATGACGAAGAAATTGAACCCAATAAACATAAAGCTAAAAACTATATGACTTGGTATAAACTTGCCTTTATAACACCATCCTAAAGCGACGTTACAACCGACTGTTACAAGCTTTGACCTCATTCCGTCGAAAATAAACGTTGTATCTGTAAATTTAATGTCACGCCTAGAGCATCATTATTTTGTGGTACCACAGTTTAATTATGATCTTTACTTGTCTTAACAGAGATTGGTCAATCAAATTGTTTAAAGGCCGGCAACGCACCTGCAATCCCTCCGGTATTGCAGATGCCTAAGGATGGTGGTAGTCACTTTCCATCAGATGAGCCACCTGCTCGCTTGCCACCTATAATATAAAAAAACAAACACAAGCTCTACAGACTGTAATCTGATATGATCTAAAGGACATTGAGAAGAAACTGTTTAGCACCAGATTGTATCTGATACCCAATACCCAAGGGATTCAGAATTCAATTCGGAACCATTCATGATCTGTAGCAGAACACGCTCTTCACTTAACCGATGCCACAGTTCTACCATTTCCTAGTATCTGGAAAGTTTTCGTTTATCTATGAAGAAATAGTTGTTTCATACCAATTCTTTGCTTCAGGTTTAAGGTTGAAGATTCAAATTCTGTAACGTATCATCATCGTTCAAACAGAAAAATCAAAAAAAAAAAAAATCTTTATCGTGCATTTGTGTATATATACATAATGTTTTAGTATTTCATTTTACTTGGTGGTAGGGCTTAACCACCTACTCATCAGATGTTCTACCAAACAGTAGTACCCAGTGTTGTTGTGTTCCGGTTTAAAGTGAGCCAGTGTAACTACAGGTACAAGAGACATAACATATTAGTTCCCAAGGTTGGTGGCATATTGGCGATGTAAGGAATGTTTAATTTTAATTACAGCGCCATTGTCTACGGGCGGTGGTGACCACTGAAGACCACTATCAGGTGGCTCATTTACTCGTCCGCCGACATATAACATGAAAAGGAAATGAAACTTTATCAGATATACTCTAGGATTCTTTAGTTAGTAGTAGTTCTTTAGTATTTAATTAATATTTTGTAAGTGTTAATTAGAACGGAGTATAAGTGATAGTCAGAAAAATGGGCCACTTAATGGTAAGTGGTTACCACTGCAACCATATCGCACTTTAAGAAACATTAACAATACCTGATATCGTCTATACGCTGTTATTCTTGAGAACTATGATATGTTCCTTGTGCAATTAGTTCCACTGACTCACTTAGTATTCTAGCTGGAAAACAACAATGCTAAGTATAGCTACTTGGTGGTAGAATATACGATGAGATGTTGGTACCCACCTAGACGGCCTGGACCAAGTCACCATGTAATTGTGCTGTTATTATTATAACCATTGCGAGTAGTATGTACACCGATTTAATGGGTACGCCACTCCGAGGTCCCTTTTTCGATTCCCGGCCGAGTCGACGTAGAAAAAGTTCATTAGTTTTCTATGCTGTCTTGGGTCTAAATGTTTGTAGTACCGTCGTTTCTTCTTATTTTCAATAACACAAGTGATTTAGCTACTTACATTAGGATCAGAGTAATGTATGTGATGTTGTCCAATATTTATTTTATTATTTATTTATAATGCCTTCCAAAAAAAGGAGGGGGGGGGGGGGGGCAGGTTGATTAGAAGGTTTCATAACTATTTGAAATCTAATCTTTTCGCACTTTGTCACATATACCTCAATACATAAGGTAAATGATACCGACTTCAATGAATATAGCAACAGCCTGCCCATCAGTACATGTCCCATCGCTGGGCTAATCCTCTCCAATGCGGAGAAGTGGCAGATTTTCATCCAACGCAAGTATAGTCATGATGTTTTCTTCCATTATTCAAAGCACGAGATGAATTAGAATCATAAATTAACTTGAAACTAGTTACTCGGGTTTCGGATTTGGATCCGCAATTTTCAGTTAACATCCACGTCGAAATAGTTTGTTATAATAATATTATGAAGAGTTATATAAACACAATCGGCTCAAAACGAACGTATTATCAGCATAAAGTATACTAACAGAAACTAGTAATCTAAAATCTAGCCTGTTAGCTTAGAAATATACGTTGTAGGAATTCTGTATCTAAACTGAGCAATTTCCTAGTTGTTACGGCCGTATTATCGAAACTTTATTCAAAACTAAAGCGATTTAGCGAATTTGGCAGAGTTTCCGGTTTAAAGGTCTGGACCGGTATAATTACAGACCTGTAAGACAACTTCGGGTTTAGCAGTTGGCTGTATTGTTATTATCGTTTAGGTTGAGTTGGTATTGATGATAAGAACATATTTGAAGAACTTTGGATTGTAGAGATGTAAGTATAGAATCATAAAATCAACGATTCAAGTTCCGGTAAGCACCAGATTAAAAATGCCCAATTTGTCTTTGTAATTCGTCAAACTAATAAAGTCACAACGCTTCGCCAATGCTGATTGGTGTATAAATCCATGGCATATTTTGGTTTTAATTTTCGTTTACGAACTGAACCGATAACCGATCACGAGATAAATTAAATACACATTAATCAAACGAAAACTCAATCGTATTTACCTGGGCTTGAGATTCACGTGTTTGAACCACTGGGCTGTCTGAGATATTTCTCTAGCGATATCCAGCGTCGTCTTATGGCTTACTTATAACTTTAATTAAAACCTGTCACATTCCTAATTGCTTTATCGACAGATACCTTATCGTTACCACAAGACAAGCAAGGGCCTATATTGAATGAAACCACAGGCGGTTACGTTAGTTTTAACGTTTATAGACTAGAGTAGATTCACGTATTACATCACTAGTTCGATCTTAATCTATAATAGACTTTAGCTAAAAAATTGGGTATTATCCAAACAATGTACAAAGTTCGTCTTATGTCTTCTGATAGATACATTTTAGAAAACATTTTTCATAAACGTCTTATAAATGTAATGAATGAAAATTTTACCTTGTTCAAGTCAGCTTGATCTTTTTGACCGACAGGCTAGGAATGAGAAACAGAAAATATAACATATATAACAGTTGATTGAATGATGGAATGCGTAATTCAAATCAGAATTCAATTTTTTTTTAACTTATTTTCTAAAAAGAGTTATCTGGTATAACTCTTTTTTCTTCTAAAGAGACTTCAATCACTAGCCAAAGAGACCCCCACCAAAAAGACTCCGTTCGTAACAATAACTTAACAATGATCTTTAATAAGGATTTTTGTAATCGATATTTGTAGCAGTTACTGCATGTTATTCGCGTCAATACCGTCCGACCGATGTAACATTGTAAAGCGTCTATTATTTTCAGTGTTTCTATTTAAATTTTACTTTAAAGGAATAATATATAACTGAAAAAGTGTTAAAATTTTCGGATAACGCTGGAATATTTAGGAACTTTTGTATTATATGTATTTTTTTTAATATTTTTTAAAATCATTAAATTAAGAAAATAATATGTTCGTCATTGCAAAGTTATGTCGATCAGAAAAATTTACATCTGTCAACTAGCGTTCAAAACAATGAAAATACGTTAATTTGAAATTATTTTCAGTAATATTCCTACCAAAAGTTTACATCTACATCGAAAATTGAAAACTGCCATTACGGCAAATATTAATTAATTCCAATTGTGTCGTATAATATGAAAAATTGTATAAATAAACATTTGCTGTAATATCATGTAGTCATTTGGCAGTATTGCCAATGGAATTGGACTAGAGAAATTGGCAATGTTATATGTAAAGAGGGATCGTTACTATATGTCGAGAAAGCCCAATCTTGGCAATCAGTGTCCATAGATCAAACACTTCTGGCACTGCTAAGAACTTTCGGACAAATTAGAAATTACATATTATAAATATAGCGTAGACCTATGACGTCACAAGATTGTCACGAGATTCATTATTTTTGTCTGTATAAGTAATAGCTTCTAAATGTGCCACTGGACTAATACCTCCTCTCCTTCTGATGGTTTGGAGTATTTTCCACCACGCTGCTCCAATGCGGATTGGTAGATACACATTTGACGTTCATCCGACACACGTGCGTAACCTTATGAAGCTTATGAACCTTTACTTCATCGTGGAGCACGAGATGAACTATAAAAATAAATTAAATACATGATTTTTTTTTGGTGCTTGCCCAGTCTTGAACCCGCAATCGACATAAGATACGTGTCTTAATAACTATACAATCTAATTTCTGTATTAAAACTAAATGACTATAATTAAAATATTCGTTTGCGGTTAAATATTTAATTTATATAAATGTTGATGAAACCGCATATTACCGGTAAATTGTGCAAGATCATTTAAATAGGGTTGTAATAAATTTCCGGTAAAATTTTTCCAACGGAAAAGAATAAATCTTGCACTAAGATAAATCTCTTTCTTTTGAGCGCAGCGTATTTCAGAATTTTTCAGCAATCGTAAACTTAAAAATCTTTTAGGCAAATAAATCTACAAATATCGAGTACGGGATAACACGTTGTTTTACTTAAATAATAATTGATGTTTAAAATATAGTTACGTATTTATTGCGTCAAGGGAGAAGAGAAAATTCGTTTATAAATGTTTAAATTAGAATTAAAATAGCCGACCACTTTTCTGCTTATTTTGAATTTAAATAAAAAACGAAGGAAAATTTTTAAAGTAAACATTTTTCATTTGTTAAATATTTAGTTCTTTATAATAAATATTTTAAACATACTTGTACAAAGCGAACATTTTAAGAATTTTTGTTTTTAAATAACCAATCTTCTTGGTGAATATTTAAATGTATAAAACAGTCAGTCCTTTTTTAGTCTGTCCGTAATTTGTTTGTTATTTCACGTGGATTTTATTAGATTTGAACGCATTCATAAAATATTTTCTCTTGGAAGGTTTAAGTACTTAATTTATTCATATTTAAGTTAATCGTATTAGTAGCGTGGTGGAATAATCTTGCTTACACCTGCTAAGGTTGACTTTTGTCCAGCAGCGTGCCGTTTTACGATTAGTACTTTGTATAATTTTTACGTCATTTTGTTTTTCATGCATTAACAGCCTGTAAATTTTCCACTGCTGGGCTAAAGGCCTCCTCTCCCTTTCAGGAGAAGGTTTGGAGCATATTACACCACGCTGCTCCAATGCGGGTTGGCGGAATACACATGTGGCAGAATTTCGTTGAAATTAGTCACATGCAGGTTTTCTCACGATATTTTCCTTCACCGCCGAGCACGAGATGAATTATAAACACAAATTAAGCACATGAAAATTCAGTGGTGCCTGCCTGGGTTTGAACCCGAAATCATCGGTTAAGATGTACGCGTTCTAACCACTGGGCCATCTCGTGCGTGTCATTGTTTTTCATGATTAAATATAATTTTAAATACTTCTACGATCGCTAAGAATATGCTACGTCATCATGTCGAATCCTCAACTCGAATCCTGTAATTAAATATGATTGATTTCGATGATAATACATAAATATACTCACTTCTTTTTTCATCATCCGTCAATATTCATCATACTAGTGGCAGTAAACACTAAAGGATGAACAAGATAGTTTTTAGAATATTAAAAATAGGTTTCCGCTTGCGGCTTTGCCCCCCTTGTTACCGTGCATCAAAAGTAAAATTCTGTATATATCTTACAGCTGAGGTGTCCTTTCCTTAAGAATTGCTAGTTAGTTGGCAGAATATCATCCGACACAGGCAGGTTTCCTCGCTATGATCACCAGTAAGAGATGAATTATTAACACAATTTAACAAATTAAATTTTAATGCTTGTCTAGATTGGAACTGATACTAAACGGACAGACAATGTTAGCTTTAAATTGAATTTAATCCTATTCGAATAAAGCATATGACAGTTACTCGCCCATAATACACTTTAGGTTTCGAAATGTTAAAAAAATATATAAAATAATAACTATGACGCGTATAAAGCAAAGATTTATATTTCAAAATGTTTCCTTAAATCATTATAGTCAAACCTACTTGGCCTAATTAAGTTCGTAAAATGTAATCTAGCACCAAAAGTAGTCTTTAAAATGGAATCCATTTTTCCTTTGAATTCAACGTCTTCATGACAACGCTTTTATGCCTCATGCATTTCATTTACTAAAATGGGTCTTTTTGCAAGCCGAGAAAATGCGTTCCATAAAAGGTTTTTTTTTGTGCACTTGAGTGGCAAGCTTTGAAACATTTATACAGATATAAGATGTATACGTGACTTTGTTTGTTTTAAAAATTGACGCGGAATGTTCTGCTTTATGAATTTAGAGAGTACTTAGTATACATTTTTGTCTATTGATATAACCATGTTGATTTTGTCATTTTAATATAGATTTTTATGTCAAGATGATTGAAATAATTAATCAAAATTCTCCGCAAAAAAGTCATATGAAATATAGAATATAATATTGGTTTATTAAAAGGATGCAAGCGCCAAACTATAGTATCACAGTTAGTCAGTTTTCGACATTTTACAAATGAGATACGGAATGAGATTTTATGAAAAAGCTCTCTTAAAATATCTTTATTCTATATCAGAAATCTCATTATAGAAAGACTTTCGTATAATATAATATTTATTTTCATAACATTTTGTGTTCCGTCATAACAATTTCGAATTTGCATATTTTCATATCTTGCCAATTTAAAACTGAATGTTTTATTAAAAAATATATATTAATCATTCTTACAAGAATATTATAAATGCTGGAAGATCCTACGCTTGGAGATAAACGCTTCAGAACTATTTGAGTTAAATAAATAAAATATCACGAATATAACTCAAAACTCATCAATGATTATTATTAATGATTGTCAATTCTTCCACAGAGGAAAAACAAAAAGAACCTGCAGAGGAGTGCAACGACTCAGAAGCAGAGGCTGCGACGAAGATCCAGGCGGCGTTCCGGGGTCACCAGACGAGAAAGTCTATAAGTATGAAGGCGAACAAACCGAACCAGGAACCAGAGCCAGAGCCGACGAAGTCAGAGCTTGAGGCCGAATTCCGAGCTGATGATAAAGGTTGGTCTTAATTTATAAATGTAAAAATCATCGTAAGAAATAGTGTCCAACGGTTGGTCACTAAGTACACGCATATTAGTAACATCGTGTGACGTATGACGAGCGTCAAGCGTAGCTGTCACGCACACCAAGATAAAAAATTTGGGATGTTTGTTTTAGTTCTTTTGTAGTGCGACACTCTATCGAGATATAAAAAAATCTAAGTTAAAAAGTTATGTAGTTGAAAATCGTCTTAGTAATATTACTTATCTCTGTTTAATAACGACCAAGTTTGAGATGAAACATAATATCACTTATAATATTTAATAAGTTTATGTTGTTAGAAAATTCAATGATATTCGTCAGACGAATCTATCTTCTATCATTTATTTTCATATTTATTTTAAATCATTCATAAATTACATTCTAAATACGAAAGTTACGGCCGGCCAGAAGAGTAAAATAAAATATACCCAACTAACTATAATTAACAGAGATTACGATAATTAATTCTAAAATATATGTGACAATTGGTCGATGTGAGAACCAAATGTGATGACATCACACGGTAGCGCGATGAGTGTCAAGCGAGTCATGCTGCGTCTGCTCTTGATGGAAATCCGCGACGGCCGGACCGCTTTGTGCCTAGCGCAACCCATACCATTGCGGGTTCAGGTGAAGATTTTACGTCGTGCTTAAATTTTAAATGACATATGTAACACACTCATACATGAAGGCGATATGTAATAAATATATTAATGTAATGAATGAAAAAATAACATACAAAAAAGGCTAATTGGAAAAAAAAACATCTTTAGATATATCAATGGGCTTCTGTAACCGAACTTTGATGTCGTCTTCGCTACAGATCGATGATACTACGAGATAAGCCAAATATGACTAATTCGCGGCCCCCGTGGATCTCTCCTCAGGGAGGCTATTTAGGAACCTATTCTAAGAACAACTATTAATTAAACCATACTATATTGAAGATACTATTTCGTACTTATATATCTTTACATAGTATAAAACAAAGTCGCTTTTTCTGTCCCTATGTCCCTTTGTATGCTTAAATCTTTAAAACAACGGATTTTGATGCGGTTTTTTTAAATAGATAGAGTGATTCGAGAGGAAGGTTTTTGTATATAATACATAGACAATATAGTTAAGTAACACTGATAATTTTAAAAGTTTCTAATGTGATGTCGTAAATTTATACATTTTTTTCGCTTACATTGTGAACGCTGGCTGAACCCTACGAGATAGATCAAAATAATGTACTTCAGTATTGTACACCTTAAAACGGTCTTCAAAAAAGTCCGCGATGGTATATGTCTATCTCTTAGGGATTACCCACATTGCACCCGTGCGAAGCCGGGGCGGGTCGCTGGTATATTATATTTGGTCACATTGCTTGGATATTTTGTTTAGAATTTTCACATATCATTAATCAAATAGGTAAAAAATATTAGGTAACAGGGCTCAAAAAAGCAGGAATGCCAACGACAAGAGCCCTTGTTATTGTATCATTAAGATAACCGGGGCGGAACAGCCTACCTGAATTCCTTAGACAAGAAATACCGCGTAAGCCGTTGTTCCCAAGAATATAACAAATCGATAAGTACTTTTTTTATTAAGAAAGCATTGTTTTTTATATTTATTTATTAGTTTTCTTTAATTATAAATTTCAATAAACAATCATTTTTAAGATTTCTGTACAGTAAGAAAACCTTCGTCAGTTTTCAAATTCATTCCTTTATCAAGTCGTCAAAACTTTTGAAACTAAAGCACTAAACAGACTGCATACAAATTAAACTAACATAGTATGACAACTTGGTTCAAAATAGCGTAACATCTTTGTACTACGTCTAGTGTCACATCAATATAAAAACTTTTTTAAGGCCTAATTAGTCATTACAAGATTTAAATTAGATATGATATCTTCTACTGAATTGTCAGTCTGTCAGTGTCGTATATTTTTAATATTATTCAGCCGTTATTTTAAGTGACGGTTAATGTAATGACGTGACGTCTGATGAGTGGTTCCATCGGCACCGTGAAGTGGTGGTGATTCCTTGGCCTGCAAAATCGGCGCATATAAACCCATACATCTGCTTGTTGCATCACGAACCCAGTTTAATTCTTAAATAAAGAATGATTACACGAATAAATATTACGTCTTCAAATATTTTGAATTTTATTTTTGAATTTATTCGAACTGATCCTTTATACATTTAAATGTAAATACATTTACATAAAGATATCCAAAGTAAACTTTACTTAATAAATAAACGTTTCTTATAATTTTACTTGTAGAAATGCTTGTTTTGCGCCAGCGAAGATACGCAATGCGGTAAAGGCCTGAATATTTTATCAATTTTCTTTGAACTAGTGTCAGGCTGTCTGGGACCGTGTAACTGCAGGCATATAAGTTTTGAATAATATAATTTAAACCAAAATAAAAATTATTTTTTTAAACATTGTAAAATTAATTGTAACTGAGCCGCGTGTCTACGGTGAATAACTTTTGGAAAATATTTCTATAATAGTTATTACTTTCGATCTAGATCACGAATTCTGTTGAAGTTTATTATTGTAATTACCGATTATCTAAGTCATTAATTAATACTATTTTCGTACTGCAGAAGAGGGCTATTCGTGAAATTTAAAACCTGGGCCCAAAAGATTCGTTAAGAGGTAAATTTAAAGAAATTAAAATAATGACTGTCGCTTCTCAATTTGTTTTTGATAATGTTACGTATGTACGCAAAAACTTAAATGATTTTCCAAAATTGTGACGTACATTCTATTAACACTAGGAACAAGAATAAACTTGTTACTAAGTACCCGATTACACAGGGTTAGTAACTCTTTTTTGGGGCAATGTATACGTTTTTACAACAGGATCCCAGAAAACGTTCAAAATTATTCAATTATAAAATTCAAAAGAATCGTTAAAGAGCGTTTGTGCGCTAAAGGATATTACAACACTAATGACTTTTGTAGTTGACTGCACACCTTGGGAATAAAATGATCGCCTCCAGGCTGTCTCAAATAACTAAAATATAATTATCATTGTACATGCAAAATGGTTAAAAAAAATAAATATATATATCCCGCTGAGTTTCTTTCGCCGGTTCTTCTCAGGTCCGAGGTACTAAATTCCGAACCGGTGGTAGATTTTTGACAATCAATAAGCAAGTGTAAACACTTCTATATTGAATAAAGATTTTTGACTTTGACTTTGACAACATATAAATATACTTTACTACGGGTAAATGCTTAATTCTGAAGAGATACTAAATTTCTAAACATTTTACTTGGTAGGGTTTTGTGCAAGCCCGTCTGGGTAGGTACCACTTATTCATCATATATTCTACTGCCAAGCAGCAATACTCAGTATTGTTGTGTACCGGCTTAAAAGTGAGTGAGCCAGTGTAATTACAAGGGACATAACATCTTAGCTCCCAAGGCTGGTGGCGCATGGGCGATGTAAGAAATGGTTAATATTTCTA
This sequence comes from Vanessa atalanta, assembly GCF_905147765.1. Taxonomy (NCBI): domain Eukaryota; kingdom Metazoa; phylum Arthropoda; class Insecta; order Lepidoptera; family Nymphalidae; genus Vanessa; species Vanessa atalanta. The sequence continues at coordinate 3,853,320 of NC_061896.1, forward strand.
ACAGCGCTTATGTCTATGGGGTGGTGACCACTTACCATCAAGTAGCCCATTTGCTCGTCCGCCTATAATTTTAAATAATAATTTTAAATAATTCCTTGTAAAATAAAAAGTTAATAGGTGTAGAACCATGGTAGTTAGTAGAGATGAAGATTTTTTTTTTATAACTTTTTCACATAACCGGTTTACAGTGACGTATGATTAATTCCATTTCAAGCGTGTTGTGTTCCGAAACAATTTAAATGGAAGAGACAGGAAATGAACCCGAATTTAAACGTAAATGAAAGACCTGTCTTAATTTGCATTTTCATATATATTTTTTTCAGGTTTCAACCATTTGTTTTTTTTTAATCTTTGAATAAAAATATATAAAAGTATAATACATTATATCTGAATTGGAACGATCGTATTTTACATTAAGATGAGGAAATTACTTGAGTTGAGTTGTAAATTAATTTTGTGTTTTATGAGTGGTATTTTATATAAAATTATAATTAAACAGAATTCTAAGACAGCATAAAAATTTCATAGATTTAAAAGATAACATCAATAAAAGGGTAACATCAACTAAGTCACTGATAATTGTTAACTAAAAGATTTTATATGTATGTATTAAAAAAATATATCTGATATGGTGTCGAACCTTTAAATATTTTTTTTACTCTGTGGCAATTATGACTTTGCGAATAGGCACATTATAATACGGTTATAACCTGCAAAAGTATTAATTATATGCTTAATCATGCTTATTGCTTTTCGGTTTCAATTAATAATATTCTTAGTCTATATAATTATTGTAATCACGAAATCAAAACAAACCAAAATAATTACATTTACATTTTTTTTATTTAAAAAGTATGTTTATATTAGAAGTAACCAATTTTAAGGAATTACTTATATACCTATTTACCCCTCCAATTAAGCTAGGAGTAGGGACGATAACAAGAGGTCAGGATCGAACCTGCGACTTTTTACATCGCAAGGCGGCCTGTAAATCATTGCGCTGTTGACGCTTTAAAAGCTCTTCTTATTTTTGATATTACAGATCTCTCTTGATATGCGCCCAACTTACATTAGTATGAGTGACGCTCGTACCTACACTAAGTCTTAGTGTGTGTGACGACTAACATAACAGTAGAGTCAGCAAAAAAATACAAATTAGATAATATTTGTTACAATTAAACAATAGTGGATCATGGAGAGGCCTTTTTTTTTCGCTGGAAAAACGCGTTACGCGTTTCCCCCACGTGGAAGTGGGGGGGTATGTGGGACTCGCCGGTGCCCAAGATGTTAGCGGCACACCGGAATACCCACTAAAAAACCAGCGGTACCCTCTCCGTCTCATCGGTAGGCGCCACGGGATCGCTTTCGCATACTACCGTGACGCCCTGATGGTCAGCCCACCTATGCGGGCCTCCAATTCCTAGGGGGGATTCCCGGGTTACTGAGAACCGTTCTCGTCCCTGTGGCGCCTATTGAGGCGGGGGGAGAAGGTGCGCGTAGCGTTGTTTCCTCCTCCCCGGTCTTCTTCGGCGGATCGGGTCTGCAGCAGCGTCCACCTCCCGCTCCCGTTCCGCTGCCTCATTCTGCGACATAACGTTTTCGCAGAAGGAGCGCATTTCTGACCAGCACGCCTCGCTACCAAGCATTGCATTGATGACGCTCGGCAGCGAGAGGTCTGCGCCCAAAGACGCCACCAGGGAATGCCTCTGGGGCCCCCACGCAGCACACTCAGTCAGGGTGTGGTACGCCGTGTCCACTGACGCACCACACTGATGGCAGGAGGGTGACACCTCCCGCCGCGCTATCCCATCATGGAGAGGCCTGTCTTTATGAGTGAATATATCTATACGTTTTGCCAAATGGTTTAACGTTTAATAAGTACAGCATTCTCTGATTGAAAAAGGTTTTGACTAGATTATATCTCAATGATATCATCGAGTTTTTCATCAGCTCAGTCAAGAAGATCACAGTTCAGTTGAAACTTTGCATTGTATATTGCTATAACAAAAACTAATGACCTACCGTTTGTTATAGAGCATTTGAATAACTATCGATAAATTTAACAAGTTTATAAATTATGGACCGACGGGAGCGAGGCCGCCGAGCTGTGGAATCGCTTCAATATTAATAACGTAGATACAAAGATAAATTGTGCTGGACGTTACGCAATTGAACCCTAAGGTCTTAAACAAATGTTTTTATTTGTAGGATAAATAGAGGTTAGGTTTTTAACCATAAAATTTAGCAACGAGATGTAACTTACGTGAATAATTCCGTGCATATCTAACTAGTTACACTAATGGCTGAAATTAATAAACCTACGATTCGAAGTACAAATCGGTCTAAGATATAATCCACAATAACGTTAGCAGCCTGTAAATTTCCCACTGCTGGGCTAAGGCCTCCTCTCCCTTTGAGGAAAAGCTTTGGAGCATATCCACCACGCTGCTCAAATGTATGTTAGTGGAATAAACATGTGTTAGAATTTCGATGAAATTAGACACATGCAGGTTTCCTTTATCGCCGAGAACGAGATGAATTATAAACACAAATTAAGCACATAAAAATTCAGTGGTGCTTGCCTGGGTTTGAACCCGAAATCATCGGTCAAGATGCACGCGTTCTAGCCACTGGGTCATCGCGGCTTTTGAATATTTGGTATGGTAGAAACCATCATAACTACTCTTTGAATGCAGCTTTCACCGGCGGTATTTTCGAACCGATACAACTTGGCAACGTTCAACAAATAAGCCTTATTATTTTTTGAAGATCGGCAGCGCACCTGCGATTACCTCGGTTTTGCTAAGGTCCATGGGCGGTTCTTTGCACCCATGCCATAAAAAATGTACCAATTGATAGATCGATCTGGGACCGGCGTCTTATTAACAAATTCATTTGAACAGTCACAGTTTTACTGTCTTACAAAAATGTTTACTTTTACTTTTACTTTACGTTTACTTTTGCATCGCTTTGACGTCACGTGTTCCTCCTGGTAACGATAAAAATATTTCATTAATATATTGTTTTTATTAAAAACTAAAATTCAATCGACTTCCAAGTTTTGTTAGAAGAAATAAGCTTGTTCAATCGTTGATTGATCATTAGTTCATTTTTTGCATGCCGAAATTAAATTTCCAATAAGTCTAAGTCTTTATTAGTTGAGAATCGAGCGAAGCCTTGAGACAGTTTTGACTGTACTCTTCACACATAACGGCTTTTCAAAGTCTTCTATAAAATCTACACCAGAAATCAATATATCTAAACTGTAACGCTAAAATCGTTGTACAATGACGTGCCTGTAATTCTTTAATACAATATTATAGATCTATTTACTGACGTAGCCGAGCTCTTTTACATTAAATTAGTATTGGCGTGCGTATGACTGAGTGACGCTCATGTTTATAAGATGTCTTAGTGTGCGTGAGACGACTAAGTGTAAGGACAGCAAAAAAATACAAATTAAATATTATATTTGTTAAGTTTATTTTATTAAAACGGTTATATTTTGTGAATATTTGGTCTATTGTACTGACTTAATAATAATAATTGTTTCTCGAATACAACTTGTTGGTATTTAATATTGCATCTCTATATTACTGTTTGCATCAAAAATTTTGTGGGAACATTGTTAATATAATCGGGGTAATTTCTATAGGGTTCAATTTTGTACATTCAAGTTGGTATTTATTTCATCATCATCATCGGCTCATAATCGTCCACTGCTGGACATAGGCCTCTCCAAATACACGCCACTGTGGTCTTTCTTCGGCAATTATTATTATTATTATTTAGTACTTTTAAATTATGATAATTCTAAGGAAACCTACTCTAAGTTAAGAATGTAAATTCTGACGACATAAAAAATCATTTTTCCATGAAAAAGATTAAAATGCGCATTTAAGATAATAGTGTGTATCGGCCTTATTTTACTTTTGCGCTGGTTTTTCTTTCGCAGTGTCGTTTATTTATTAACAGCGCTTCAGCAAGCCGAGCCTTTTAAATATTTACGCTGGGAAGTAATGCTGCGCTTGGACAGGAAATATTCAGAGTGAAATTGGATTATCTTGATTTATTTTATTTAAATCATTTTAATATGCATACCTACTTTCTTGTACAGATTTTTAAAAGCTAGAGAACTTTACTGTTAGTCTTTTGGGTTTAAAATTCGAACGTCACTGAAGAACTAGAGTGATGTCAGAATGTATGTTATCCAAAAAGGTCCAAAACTTCAAGATTTTCATCCTAAAATTTTCCTAGGCTGTCTGTACAAAGGCTTATATCACAATACCTTTAGCGAATAACTGTGTTGTGTATAATAACTGATCATCATATAAATGTATTCTACACTCATCTACCACCATAAAACAATACTTAGTATTGTGCCAATGTGGAATGCGGTGGTGACCACTATTCATCACGTGTCACAGCGAGCCCAGTAGCGAAAAAAAAAATGCCTACAAAACATAGATTGTCCTTTTATTTGTTCCGAATTTGAAAAAGCCTTTCAAAAAATGTCTTTCAATATTGTTGTATTGATTCGTGACTACGAATAAAAATACAAATCCTGAGCCGCCGTTCAAAGCCCAGGTTGAGCCGATAAAGCGATTCCGGTTCATATTGGATTTGCCAGTCTATGGAATTATGGAAATAATGGTATAGAAACTGCACTAATGTAGACCCGTACACTTGTGAACTATATCTAATGTACAATATGTCTACTAATAGCTCGTCGAGAATGGCCGCGGTAAATGGGTCAGGAGGACATCATCATCCAATCAATCAAGTCAATACTTGTAGGGTAAAAAATCTACGTTCGTAACGCGAATAACAAGAAACGAATCGAGTTTATAAGTTTTCATAGATTGAAATAGGGATGGGCCGATGAGAATTTACATCGATTGACGGTGTATTTAATTTTCTTATGGATGTGAATAAAATTCGAGATTATATATGCTAAATAAATTTTATTGTTAGTAAGATTAGAGATTGACTAATCATCTGTTTTGTGTTGTTAAGTGCAGGCCGTCTATAGCGTCCGTGTGCTCTATTTTTTAAGTGAGCTTGTTTTTTTATTGTATTGTTTCCATCTGGATATCTTAGGTCTGAGATCATATTGTATTGTACGAATTAGTATATTTAAAAACATATTTTTAGTAATTTAATAAAATGATATTAACGATGTCGCTGATATTGCTATCGATGTTTTATTAATATTATAAACGGAACATCACTAGTAGGTATTTTAAATAAAAAAACACTAATCCAAACGGGATTTAATTTTAATCGAAAGTTTAAAGCTGGCTTCCATTAAGTATTTTAGAGTTACTTTAATTTCATTTATGCATACATTTAAATTTAACTTGTAAAATTAATTGTTATAACACATTCGACAATTTGTAGTTATTCTGTAGGGAAGACATCACACGGTTTTACTAGCTTATAAATTTTCATTTATAAGCATTAGCAGCCTGTAAATTTCCCACAGCTGGGCTAAAGGCCTCCTCTCCCTTTGAGGAGAAAGTTTGGAGCATATTCCACCACGCTGCTCCAATGCGGGTTGGCGGAATACACATGTGGCAGAATTTCGTTGAAATTAGACACATGCAGGTTTCCTCACGATGTTTTCCTTCACCGCCAAGCACGAGATAAATTATAAACACAAATTCAGCACATGAAAATTCAGTGGTGCCTGCCTGGGTTTGAACCCGAAATCATCGGTTAAGATGCACGCGTTCTAACCACTGGGCATCACGGCTTTTTCGTTCTAACCACTATAAATACTAGCTTATAAATAGCCCAATGATGGACTATGACAGGAGAAGGTTAGGAGCCTATTCCACCATGCTGAATATATTAAGCACATGAGCATTCTTATACAATCATCGGTTAAGATGCAGGTATTCTAACCACTGAGCCATTCAAACAATACATATTGTAGCAAGAGTAAAAAATATCTTAACAGCTAGGCGGTGTCCTACAGCTGGGCATTGACCTCAGATGCAGACTGGTATATTCTAACTTGATATTTTTCTTTTAAATTCGTACTTTACTTGGTGATAGGGCATTGTTCAAGCCCGTCTAGGTAGGTACCACACACTCATCAGATAATCTACCGCCAAACTTCGTTTTGTTGTGTTACGGTTTGAGTCAGTGTAACTACAGGCACAAGGGACATAACAACTTAGTTCCCAAGGTTGAAATGGTTATTATCTCCATACATCTTCACACGTTCATCCCACTGGACCATCACATTTTAGCTACCGCAATGGCAGTTTTAGTTGCGGCAAATGTCAATTTAAATTATAATAAGTTTGAAGCTAAAACTAATGACTTTGTAGATGACAACGCCCGGATTCCAGAAAATTTACAAAAGTGTCTAAAATTAAAAATATAGATTTTCGAATTACTTTTTGGTTGATAACACACTTGATGGGGATGAGGATTGAACAATTGCCTTTACACAGCCGCTGGGTGAAGTTTAACACTAGTCTTTCAGGCTAAAAGGATTGACGCGTAGGCACGCCAACCAGGGAAAGTCCGGGTTGTAACTCGAGGCCCGGGCTTTTGAGTCATTCAAGAAGAACCCACTCTCTAGGTAATTTCAAATACGTATATAAATATATCAAAGTCAAAAATTTCTATTTAATATAAGTATTCAGAATAAGTTAAACTTAATAATTGATAGTCAAAAATCTACCACCGGTTAGGAAACAAACACCACACCTGAAAAGAACCGGCGACAAAAAACAGCGGGTTATTTTTATTAATGTTTTACTATTATCGATTTCATACAATAACGTTAAATAAATTTTCGTTATTCGAAACAGCATACGTACATTATAAAATTTAGTAAAAAATCACGCTGTAAAAAGTCACGTTGAGTTTATTCGCCAGGTAATGTCTTAAATATTTATTTCCAAGCCAGTAGTAGTAGTAGTAGTATTTTTGACAATCAATAAATATGTATTCTATAATAATAAATGAGGAGTTGTTTTTTGTAATGCCCAAGGGTGTGGTCGTGTACCGGCACGTGCTCACTATTATTGTGTTATCAGTTGCATAGTGCGGTATTTTTTTGCATAAAATGGCGGACGATTTAGAATTTTTGATTTCACTAATGGAAGCACGTCTCGTTCTTTAAAGCTCAAGCCAAATTTTGGTATACGTGTTGAGTGGGTTGCCGATACACGACGCCGTGGCACGGCACGGCTCCACGCCATTTGCCGGCGGCGGCGCCTTACCGTTGCACGGCAAACGGCCCCGCACCGTAGACATGGGTCCACGCCCTAACTATACAATATACATAAAACTTATAACGGAAGATGGATTGCCTCTGAGAGAAGGTTTTAGTGCATATATAATTAAATAAACAGACAAGGCATTCAATATCTTGTCTTTGTACTTATATATTTAGTCCAGATTCACACGAGTGCAACTTCTAAATAAAAAAATGAGAATAGATTCATTTTATGACGTTTATATATTAGTTTATAATTACTTATAAGTGTCATAAATGAGAAATTAGTAATTTTTTTTTAAAGAATTATAAGCGTTAATAATTCAGCTTTCTATTATATAGGTGAAAGATTTTTTAAAATCGGTTGAGTAGTTTTTGCGTTTGTCCATTACAAATAAATCAAATCTTTTCTCTTAATAATATAAGTATAGACAAAGATTTTGAAAGACACTTAAAGATAAACGAAAAATTACAACGATATACAAGTTCCGTTTTCATATAAATAAAATTGTTTAAGTTTCTTGCGTTGGAGGTCTGCCAAGTGGGAGGTTTCCGCACGATATATTTTATTTATATCAACATTGATACGAACGCGGATTTAAACTTGACATGTAAAATTTACTTTTTAAATATAAATGTACATACCTATTCAATTTAACAGGGTAACTGTCACGATAAAAGTGATGTTCTCTTTCGAATTTTAATAAGTTTTATTAGTGCATATGTGAGTTGGTACCACATATATAATATCTAGGTACCACAAACCCTCCGACCAAGCGTGCACGAAGTTTATGCTATGTTCAAACTTGACACGCTACTATTTTAGTTTGGGTTCGTGTAATTGTGCCATTATAAGCAGTATAAACTCTTCTAGGGTATTAAATTGAATCAATAGAGCTATCACCTACCAGTAAATAATTTTAGTGTTACAATACTTAAGTTTTAATATAATTTGATGTACAAGTATGGTTGGTGACGCCATCGTAGGTATAAAAAAAATGACACGCTCGGCTCTATTAAGCCTACTCTTAAGAGTATGGTTGATACATTTCCAATTACAAACGCAAAAAAATTACATAAAAATTTATCAGTACTTATTTATTTATTTACTTGCCATAGACAAGGCGTTGTAAGATATGTCAACCATTCCTGACATCGCCAATACACCGCCAACTTTTAGGAACTATGTTATGTCACTGGCTCACCCTTTAAACCAGAATACAACAATGCTAAGTATAGCTGTTTGGAGGCAGAATATATGATGACTAGGTGGTACCCATTCATAAGGGTTTGCTATGCCCTACCACCAAGTAAGCCGTCGCTGTCTTAATAACTGAGTAGCTAGTACATGGTACCTATAACAGTACAATTACTTTAATCAGCTATCGAAATAATAATAATAATTTTACTGAAATAACGTTGCATAGTAACAAAAATGGTGGCCGATAAACATTAATGGAATTCCTACTACTTCATTCTTAAGTACCAGGGTCGCAGAATATTCGAGGATACTTGTTACGTCCTTAACAATGGTGTTCGTTAGAACCTCATACTTTGGGAGACTCTCGATTGCTTTGAAAAGGTATGGGCTATTGACGTTAGATAAGGGCCTAAGATCGTTACATTTTAATATAAATACTTGAACTGGTTATTTAATATTTGGTAGAGTTTTTGTATTCGCTTATTTTTTTATGCTTCTTCAGGAAGTTTTAATATAATGTTATAAAATTATTTGAAAAATAAGCAATTGTTCATAGAGTCACAGGGCTCAGACCTTTTATGTTTTTTTGGAGATTAATTTTGGAGCTGATTGTGATGAGCCACCATTATGATTATGGTACGGAAATTTGATTTTACCAAGAAGGTTTACTTGAGGTTTCTTACAAATTATTATATAAAGGTATATTCATGAAATACAACTAAAATTATATAATAAAGAAAACTCGACACTTTTTTTAAAGTTTATATGAACTTATTTGAGTAATACGCTTAATCTATAAAAGTGCATTAGATAACATTTTAAAAATTTTGTCAATCAATTATTAAAATTTATTTAATTTTAAAATAAATTTCATCATCTAAATTTATTTTAATCAAGTGTGCTTTTACTTCTGTATGGTCATTTTACAGAACTTTATTAAAAGTTAAACTATCACCGGCTTAGGATGACAAGAGAAGAAACGGCAAGAAACTCAATAGGGTTCTCATTTCCAACATTTGAAGTACTAAGTTGTGTTAGATAAATACAATTATATTCTAGCTTGAAAGTCAACAAATATTAGCTCCACGCATTTTTATCCTCCATATAATCTTGTGTTGAAAATTTATTAACGTTTTGGTTATTTATTCATGTTGAATTTTTGAACCGGCAAAGTTAAAAATATCTGCGGACTTTTATTATCAATCATGAAGGATTTCTCGACATTGAGTCAGAGAATAGCTTTATAATTTTCTCTTGTTTATACAATATAGGCCACTGATTCAATTATATATTTCTATATGTACTGTGGAGAAGTTCCTTTATCTGTGGTCAATCCTAGGTGTAGAAACAAGTCATGCTAGTTCAATATCAACTTCGTAGTATACGAAGAAGTTGTTCCAAATTATCTTGCAAGACAAGACCTGCACAAACACGAGATCAAGATATTGTAAATAAAACTAAATTGGTGTAAATATCACACACAGACACACACTTAGCAATATATATACATACTAATATTAATATATATATATATACTTGGTGGTAGGGCTTTGTGCAAGCCCGTCTGGGTAGGTACCACCCACTCATCAGATATTCAACCCCCAAATAACAGTACTCTGTATTGTTGTGTTCCGGTTAGAAGGATGAGTGAGCCAATGTAATCACAGGCACAAGGGACATAACATCTTAGTTCCCAAGGTTCCATAGGTGATGTAAGGAATGGTTAATATTTCTTACAACGCCTTTGTCTATGGGCTGTGGTGACCACTTATCATCGTGCGCCAACCAATGCCATAATATACATAAAGCTCACAAATTACAAAGCATGCTTAGATTTAGAGAATGTAAGAACGAAATGAATGAAATATTATTATTACACATTGCCACAGTATTTCCATTTTATTGGACACAAACAAATGCCAAATTTCAAGTGCCAAGAATATCAACAGCCAAAGAAAACGGAATACATTTAATATCATAGTAGATGAACATATATAGCATAATAAAACATACAGCTTGTAATTTACACTGTCTACTTTTCACATGTAATTTATTCCCACCACGATACTTTGTATTTCTTAACAACCCATTTTGTGTGCAATAGTGCAGCAAAAATCAGACAAATGTATATCGTACTTTAGTTCTTATGTCTCGTGTGTTAGGGTTTATTGTTAAGTGATACTTCGAGTGATATATTACACTATTCTTTTATATCTAGTGTTGTGTTATTAGTATTCGTTTGAAATATATGGTGTCGATGGACTTGTAATATAAGATCGTATAGTTTGTGAAGTTTGTTGTTCATTGCGTTTTTAGTTTATTTTATTTTTTATTTATAGACTTCTATTTCTTCATTGTACATTACATTTTTTTTAAATATTGTTTTTGCTTACTTGGTGGGCTTTGTTTAAGCCCGTCTAGGTAGGTACCACCCACTCATTATATATTCTATCGCCAAGGAATACTTAGTACCGTTGTGTCCGGTTTAAAGGGTAAATGAGGCAGTGTAACAAAATTTCATACACCACTAATGTCTGTAAGCAAAAATCAACCTATATAACGAGTAGGACTCGGACACGGAGTGCGCGAGTCCTACTCGCACATCGCGCACGCATCTATAGAAACCCAAAAAAAAATGTCTGTTATGGAAGCTCACTTAAATATACATTTTATTCTGATTTTTATTATTTCTTGTTATAGGTGCAACAGAAGTACATCCTCTCTGAAAATTCCTACAACAACAACGGGGTTCTTGAGATACACCTTAGTGACAATAGAGTCATAGTAATACAGTCCCGTTTTACCATTTGGGAACGGAACTCTAGAAAGTAAAAAGGGCTACACGTCCCGGTTTCGCACGCTAGACTAAAAGTACTTATAAAACATATATATCCTAATACATATAACTCCATTGGTTCACGCGGCTTACGCTTCTAGCCGACATGACTTTTGGCGACATCTTACATAATCGTCGTAATATTTCAGCCAATTTACACGAAACCCTAATGAATTGCACACCTAATCTTCCTCATAAATTGTGAGAACCGTATAAAAGGTCCGTGCGGTAGTTAATAATAATAATACACCTTATTGCACACCGAGAAACAATTACAGTAAACAAATGAATTAATATATGCAGTTTGAAAAGGCGGTTACTTTTTGAGTTTATCGCTCACAGTCAGACAGACAGACGTGGTGAAGTGGAGGGTTTTTACAGGGTTTTTTTTTAATAATGAATAGTAACAATGCCCCGTTACGAGAAATAACTAAATACGAAATTGTTTAAATATTCCCATTTAACCCTTCAATTGAGCACAAACCTTGTTTTAGGAGTGGGGACGACAATGTCCCAAGGGAACCTGCGACTTTTCTGAAGACTTTAAACAGTTAACTTATTTTGCTTTATATTGTACATTACAAAGAAAAAATAAATAAATATAACATGGATACAGCCTAAATAAAAGAGGCGTACAATTTTGGCGACCTTATCGCTACCAAGTGATCTCTTCCAGGCAACTAATGGTTGCATATCTATATATTGCTGATAATAATCACTGTAGGCGCGCTTTAATATCAAAATATTTGTCCTTTACCATTCGTCTTTGACATAAAGAGCGATCGAAAGATTTCTTCATTTTCAAATCAGTAAAGGATTTTATTAAATTGAAAAGCACAGTAATTCTACAAGTAGTGGAAAAAATGGTAAGACTGAATAAATGTATTAAAACTATATAAAAACTTTTAACACCTGCTTTCCGTCTCAGCAATGATAATGTATCCTTCCTTGGGTAAGCAGGTCGCTTCTGTAATAATAGTCCTCAAGTATTTTTAGCAAATTTATATCACATGTTAAGAAATCTTTGATTAATAAGGCGTTGTACTCGATACGATTATGAAGATGATGTGTACTAGTATGTGTATTCCACCAACCCGCATTGGAGCAGCGTGATGGAATATGCTCCAAAACCTTGTCTTCAAGGGAGAGGAGGCCTTTAGCCCAGCAGTGGGAAATTTACAGGCTGCTAATTCTAATGTGTGCTAGTATTCGTGGATTTCCTTGCGGGATTATAAATCATTTAAATATCATGTATAGTAATAGCGTAAGTTGATTTCTTTCCCGGTTATGGTACGATAGCTGCACGTAAAAAATCGGCTATGGTCTCATTTTGAAAAGCTCCAGCCGTGGATGTGCAGAAAATTAAAGATGATTTTTGATTTCAATTTACTAAATTGTTACAAGAATGAATTAATTTTATAGAGCGGAATCGATATAGGCTGATTAGAGAGCGGTGATACGGGTGTATAAGAAAAAAATATAAACTGACAAACTGAACTTATGTACACTTTTTGACATCAATATAAAAATCATTTATCATTTATTTATTTATACTTATCGCTGTTTTACGGAAAGAAAAAAAAACACAAACAACTAATTTTTAACATTTGCTATGTACCTGCCTTTTGTTGATTTTTTGTTTCTTTTATATTTATGTTATAATTATTGTATAGTTTTTAGTCTAAGTGTTGACAACGAATTCTGATGTACGGATAAATCCAATGGGGTTTTTGTTACATCGTCGTCAATATAAAAAATGTATATTCAATAAATAAATAAATAAAATAAATAAAAAATAAATTTAAATAAGATTTCATCATTTTGGCGCCTAATGTGATGAGTGACTTACAATTTATAACGAAATTAAATCAAAACAAAAACTGTCAAAGGTTTTGAAATAAATAAAAAAACTATTGAATAAACGCCAAGTTTCGCGGACGACCCACTTATATTTAATAATCCATGTTAAACCATATAAACTACTTAGTTATGTGTCGATAGAATTTACCCTCCGAACCAGTGGTAGTTTTAGATTTAATTCAACGTTGTATCAAAATAATACGAAAAAGATTTTATGAGCATATATGAAAAAAAAAACAATTATTTATATGTCTATCAATTTATAATCTTTGCCTGTTTACGGCGAACTGCACAGCGCGGTTGGCTCGGGAACGTGTCGGCCGGGAACGATAACATCCGATACGACGCGCAGTTTGTGAAGATACCGGATATATCGTAATATCCGTCTCGTCCACATCTCTTGATTGTATTTCACACGGTTTTCTATTACTGTGAATTCATTTGTATGGTTTCCTTGTGATGTTCCTCGACGAAGTGCTTTGTATGTTATCTGTTTCAACGATAAACGACAATTCTTTAATGTTCATTGTTGCCAAAATATATATAAAAATACACTTCATTCGGCCAAAGAATTTTTGCTAATCAAATAACTAATGTAATACCATATCTTAGGTAAAGTAGTGAGAATTTATTGGCATATTTAATATAATATTATATAGTACAAAATTTATGACAATTTCGTTAGATTATTATTCATTATTACAATTACCACCACGCGTAAAGGGGACAACTTCGAGGCCCGAACCCTGACTGACCAATCAGGAATCCTGAACTGCTATCAATATTCAAATTGTCTCATTTTAAGCGCATGATAAATTCAGAGGTAATTTCCTGCTCTTGAATCCGAAATTATTAGTAGATATATTATATTAAAATTAACGTATAAAAATTGGGCTTTTATCTCGCTTCTCTAAAAATTCAAAAACAGGAAGCAAATACTACATTCATAAAACATATTGGTATTTGACTTGCCAACTCCTAATATCAGCTTAGTTCGTGTTATATACCTTAAGTGAAGTAAATGCTTTAAGTGAAGACATAAGAGTGTACGTATGTACGTACTTTGTACACCGATCACGTCGTCCCCTTGTCGCCGTAGAGAATTATTGGCTGGCTTTTGGCAAAATATCAAAGTGAATTCTCAACGGTCGGAGATAATGGCCAGTCGAACGAGTTTTTATTGCATTTTATAGTAAAGAATACATAGCTTTAATGGATTAAGACTGCAACCGTTATGTGAGAGCTACAACGGTTTTCTCATATAATAATGACAATAAGAGTAATGATAAAAAGAGTAACTACTGAGTTTCTTGCCGGTTCTTCTCGGTAGAATCTACATTCCGAACCGGTGGTAGCTTTACGTTAAATAGTTTGTTAAACGACGATTCAAAAGTGCTTGTAAAAGCCTACTTGAATAAAGTATATTTTGATTTGATTTGATTTGTTTGCCAGGTTTTCTGTAAGGATTAAGTGCATCGTCGATGGTCACCACGTACAATCAAGTGATCCATTCGTCTTTTATAAATTAAAATATATAAACACCAGTAAAATTACTTTAAAATATCTTATACACACACACACATATCTCATACAAAGAGTATATTGAGAAAACAAAATTTCTAATAAAATTTTTCGTCTGTTAGTATTAAAATTTAATTAAAACCTTGAATTAATTTACATCTAACAAAGAACGTTGCCCAGTAGATGGAACATATTCGTAGTTAAGAACCGCTGAATTTTCATCTGCATTAATTGTGTTTATAATTCATCTCGTTCCCGGTGGGGGAAATAACGTGACAGATGAAAGGATCTTCATCCGCTTGAGTAATATTACCATATAATCCGTACCAGATCACGCTGTAGGTAGATATGACTGATAAATTTTAAATTCACAACACGAAAGAGTATTCATATAAAATTGACGATGAAAAAGAGTGACTACTGAGTTTCTTGGTCTTTGTTCTTCGTGGTTAAACTTCATTCCGAACCGATAGTAGCTTTAAATTTAATATAATTTTGTATAATTACTATTGGAAATTACTTTTCTTTTTGAATAAAGTATATATACAAAATTTCCTCGCTGATATTTTAATCGAAGGTATTGGGTTCAAACCTGGACGTAACATTAGATTTTCATGTGCCACAATTCGGGTTTATATTGTATCTTGTGTTCGACGTTAAAGGAAAAATTGAGGAAAAATTGTGAGGAAATTCTGACACATATGTCAATGTCAATCTCAAGTAACCTTCCGAAGCCTTCTCTAAGGGAGACATACAGAATGTTACTTTTTTATAAATATAAAATTCCTTTGCATATATAACTGAAATATTCTTTTATACAATAAAATGTACATAAATAAGGCTTCAAAGTTGCCTGCTATGTAAACTCTGTATATTTATTTTTATATTCTAAAAGCAGAAACTTTCAACTTTAATATATTTGAGTGTACATAATTTTCTAGTTATCGTAGAGTTTTATAAATAACAAAGTTCTCCTGAGCGAATGTTAAGCAGTCAATCTTGGGAACTGAATAACTACGAAACATAAGTGAAAAGTGACTCTGTTGCACAAGAGTAGACAGGGAAATCTGTATGTATAGTAATTTACACATTCTTTGGAAAGGAGTTCTTTTAAGTGGCTTACATTAGAGTTTACATTACATTTTTACAATAACAGCCTGTAAATTTCCCACTGCTGGGCTAAGGCCTCCTCTCCCTTTGAGGAGAAGGTTTAGAGTATATTCTACCAACAGCGTGGTGGGAAATTTACAGGCTGCTAATGATGGCGGAATATATAGCGAAAGTAACTTCTTCAAAGCTGTCTCACGACGACGAGCTTCCGTCTTCCTTAAATGCATCTATCACACGAAAACTACTGAACGTATTGCTATGATACTATGACCAATCGAGGCGAAAGGTCATTGACTTTTTAAATTTCGTTGAAGAATTTTTTTGCCCGGGGAAGCGAGCAACAGCTGGTGTGTAATAATAACGGCCTTACTTATAAACGTATAGTTAAACAATGATGTCTCTCTCTCTTTCTTTTATCATTGCTTTGACATTAGAAAGAAGAAGACATAGCATCGTTTAACTAATCACCCTTTAAACAACGTTTTTAGGTTAAAAAAGCGGATATATATGTTTCACGAGATTCACAATTCACTTGGTGGTAGGGGTTTGTGCAAGTCATATATTCTACTAGTAAATAGCAATACTTGGTATTATTGATGTTCTGGTTTGAAGGCTTAAAGAGCCAGTGTTGCCATTTTAGTTCCCAAGGTTGGCAGCGAATTGGATGGATATAAGGAATGGATAAATGGCAGTGGTGATCACATAAGGTACACAGTTAGCTCATTTGCTCGTCCACCAATAGATATTATTAAAAAAAATCCAATTTAAAAATAGAACGACGTTATCGATTTGTTTGGTTTTGGTTTTGCATATTCCGAGTTATTTTTTTAATTGAATAGGTTTATACCTCAACTATGGTTTTATTTCAATTTAATTGACAAAATTATGTTAAATTGTTTAAACAAATAAATCTCCATGTTGTGCGTTGTGCCTTATACCTTCAAAAACCATAAACAGATTGACCGAGCGCTTTTTTTTTTGAGCCGCTACTTAAATGAATGCCCTTAGATATAAGCTTACCCTTAACAATATAAATACTATAATAGTACAACAAATTGTAAAAAATAAATAAAGAAGGGACTATAAATTGCGTGCTCGTAAATTTGAAGTATAGCTTTAATAAAATGTTTATTATCTTTAATAAATTAAATTAAATGTGTTTTTTTATAGCTGCTATTCTGTAAGAACTCACTTCAAACTCGAGAAATGTTGAAAACCGACTTACGCTAATACGGTATTATGGGATTTAATGTTGTCTTAGATTTTCGCGATTATTACACATTGAAATAAAATAATTCGTGGTCACGGGCAGACTGACGAACACTGCAAAGTGCTCGAAACGTCGGGATGTTAAAATAATTAATATACGCGATTAAATCCGTTAAAAACTAGTTTTATTTCATTATGGGATTTGTTGTATATATCCTTTAAATTATACATATGTATAGTAACTAGATGATAACCGGCTTCATCCGGGTAAAATAAATAAAACTTATCAAATATAAAACTAAACGAAATTATTATTTGGAATACACTTTCTGAACGCATCCGTAAACGTCAAACATGGTCGCCCGCTTAGCTGTTATACGAATTTTTCGGATTTATGTTATCGACTAAAAATAATTATTTTTTAACGATCTATAATTGTGGACAGGTGTGGTATGAATTTTGGAATTAAAACCAAGGTGGAAATTAGTGTTTAAGTGTAATAGTGGTGTATTATAAATGAACATACATTAATCATAAACTCTTAGTAGTGCACAATATAGCTGAGTAATTATCAAATCGCATGAAAAACTTAAATCTAAGGCTTGTTTATCTTTTTTCCTACTTCCATTGGAATGAGCTATAGGTTATGCCTAGCACCTGACAATCATCCCTGAAAAAGCGAGCAACAACTAGTTATATAATAATTCGTTTATGTATTCACAAAAGGTTATTAGTAAATTCTTTGTACATTGTTATACAATTCAATAATGAATTCATCCAGGCATACACGCGGTTGTGTATCTCGGCGAACAGGCATACGCCTAGGGGCAGTATCGCGGTCAACGAACTCCCGCCTAGGTTGGAATTTCCTAGCTAGATTGGAATATGAATGTCACTTTTATTTACTCCTAGGTTTGAATTTTCTGCTTCCACGTGGAAATAGTATATTAATCAATATGAAACTGTACAAAACTATTTTTTACAGATAAATAGGTATCAGAATTTTTAAGTAATAATAATTTGGCTGCAAATATTTTCTAAAATAACATTGATCGCAAACGCCAAAAACTAATTAAAGCGTTTAAATCACACACAACCATGTACGTATACGTCCTTACAATGCACTCACACATGTATATCACACACATTTCAATGATATGAAATGTTAACACATAAAAATTAAATAATACGTCCCATGTATGTGTGTAGTGTGTCAGTGTAGCGCTAAGTCTTAGATAAATTCAATTCAGTCCACTCGGAGAGGCAATTTTTACATCGCCAGTGTACACGCGACTCTTAAACGAATTTCGTGTGAAATGGTTTTAGCGCTATTTACCTCTGTAGTCTTTGACCATAACGCTTCATTCTTTTGCTGTTTTGAAGATATTATATTAAATTATTAAGTACATAGTATAAAACAGAGTCGCTTCCGCTGTCTGTCCTTGTGCAGGCTTAGATCGTAACGGTTTTTGATGCGTTTTTTTAAAATTGATAGAGTGATACAAGAGGAAGGTTTATCTGTAGAACAGATTAACAATATAGTAGAAAAACACTGGTCATTTTAAAGGTTTCTAATGTGATGCCGTAAATAAACAAAACTTTTTTGCTCTTACATTGCAAACGCTGGCTGAACTCTACGAGATATCATCAAAATAATGTACTACAGTATTTTACACCTTCAAAAGGTTTACTAAAAAATCTGCGATGGTATATATCTATCTCTTAAGGATATATCTAGGGATAACTCACAATAACCATTTTTATCCTTTACTTTTTACGAGAAATAATGGCTTATTTATGAAGCGATTTTAAGCAATACAGCATTAATCCTTATCCAATTAAGTACCTGAAATACATTGCGTTCAATATATACCAATATGGCAGCATGTAATTTAAATGAATATTTTCGAATGTATTACAGATTTAAAATGCGGGGACATAGTGGTTTATATTGTCAAATGATAAAAAACCAGTAACGTTGTATGTAAAACATTCTTATATAGTATCAGCATTTCATCCGTGCGAAGCCGGGGCGGGTCGCTAGTTATATGATATCACAATTAAATAACTAATATCTAATTAAAATAGACATTATCATCATCTATATTGATACATAAATTAAAACCCTGTAAATGTCCCACTGTTGGGCTAAGGCTCTCATTTAGAGGAGGTTAGGAACTAACTCCAGCGGCTGTTCCAATGTGATACACATGTGACAGAAATTCAATGAAATTAGACACATGCAGGTTTAATCACGATGTTTTATTCCAGCCAAAATATAAGTATAAACAAGAAATGGTGCTTGCCCAGGTTTGTAAACCATAAATTAAGTTAACCGTGGTCTCACCACTAAGTTATTTCAGTTCTTACTTATAAATAAGAATATAATTTTTTTCGAACTAATAAACATAAATCTCTACCACAAATTGCAGCATGTTTTGGAGAATATTTTATTATATAATATAATTAAAAACTTAGATGAGAAATCACAATAAATATAATATACACTGAACGAATGTTTGTAATCATTAAAATATTAAGAAAAATATAATTATTTGTATAATATCATTATAGATAACTGTGCAGTTTCACTCGCTTTAAATTTGGACTATTGACGTGACAACCTTGAATTTAATGATCTCGTAACGTACTGGCTGAACCCGCTTTAATTACGCGTAATTAAAAAAAAAAACCTATAGCAGACAAATCTTCAGCCACATTTCACCCCTAGCCGATTTTAACAGGCAGAGGTACTTTCACATTAAATAATAAAAAAAAAATCAATATTAGACTAGATCACATACATTACTCTGATCCCAGTGTGAGTAGCTAAAGCACTTGTGTTATGGAAAACCAGAAGCAACGACGGTACCACAAACACCCAGACCCAAGACAACATAGAAAACTAATGAACTTTTTCTACATCGACATTACTCGACCACGGAGGTCGCATTTGGGGTAAGGCAATAACAAAAATCTGTATTAAATAAATAATACGTTTTATACGTGGAATTACGGCCATTCATAAGTTCAATATAAATTTCAAATCAAATGAAATAAATAAAAACGTTTTTAAATACAATAAAAAATTACCAATAAAAATAAAAATATTGTTGTAGTACCAATGAAACTTGGTCTAGTTTAGTATTTACTTCTAAATTCTAAGTATTGTGTAGGAATAATGAATAAAAAAAAAAATATTTTAATACTTTCGAAGATCATTTTTAAAGTTTTAATTTAATGTCAAGCTACCGCTTATTGGAAATGTAAGATCTATTTACAAATGATGACTCTGAAGATGACAGTGATAAGCTTTCCAAGAGAATTTTCCATTTAATATTGTTCTCTGAGCGAAAAATGAACAGCCCTCTCGTCACTAATAAGAGGCATTAACAGGTCGTCGAATACTTTCATTAAATATCATTGCCTGTACATATAACTAATTGTATGAAGAGTAACTTATACTCCTTGTATTAGGTTGTCTATTTGCTCGAAAATCTGTCAAAAAGAGAAAGATTTCAAATTTAAAAATAGAACACATTTAGAAGATAGTCGTTCCAATTTAATTTTTAAATCCTTTAGCAACGATGAAATGAATTCATCCGTGTCCATCGAGTGACATATGCGTGTATTGTTCCGAACTAAACCTTTTCAATCTTCGAGTTTGACTCGTTCGCAATTTCGTTTCTCTTTTACTGACCGTAATAGAATCGGCTTAACGAATTTCTATTCGTGTATTATTTACAAAGAGTACAAAGGAGATTGACGAATACAATTTCGTTTATACTGATTTTTTTTTTTTTTATTCAGAGACGTCTACCGAAGGGCCTTTGTTTGAAATATTGATATGTTGAAATAAAACTAACATCACGTGCTTTGTAAGTTGATTATATGTGAATTAGAAATATCTGAGTTACACGTTGGTATGTATAAAATATATTTATTTTAAAGATTTGTTGCCCTCAAGCGCCCTCTATATGAGTACATATAAACTTATTTGGTGCTAGCCCAAACTAGCCCGCGTAGGTACCACCCACTCATCAGATATTCTACCGCACAACACCATTACCCAGTGTTGTGTTTCAAGGGTGAGTGAGTCAGTGTCCCCATAAGGGATATAGTATATTAGTTACCAAGGTTGGTGGCGCATTGGCGATGTAAGGAATGGTTGATATTTCTTACAGCGCCGTTATTTAGTTGGCCCAATATAACAACGTCGTGTATAAATATATAAAAAAATGCTTTTTTTTTACTATCGTTACTAATTTGGTTTTAACTTTATTATTATTGAAACAAGATGAGCTGTAGGTGTTTTTAATTGGTATGAAACTTTGTATAATATTATAAGCAGACATTTTCCAAGAACGTTGTCAAAATTATAACCGAACGAAATCATCTTTCGGAAGATCTGTTTTTAAATTGTCTACAGAAACATCCACGATATTATAATTCGATCTTTTATAGATCGGTAGAGTTATTCTAAACGAAAACCCCGAAACTCACCGCAGAACACAAGCGTGATATATCAGAATTTGTTATCCGACATTGACCACAAAAATTATAAAAATAAATGAATACATGTATCAAAATGGCGTATCATTGCAAGCCGCTTGTCATTATTTCACAACTGAGATACGAATTGATTTATTACAGAATCGCACTGCAGTTACAAGTAGAGCCGAGATGGCCAAGTGGTTAGAAAGCGTATATCTTAGCCGATTATTGCGGGTTCAAACCCAGACAAGCACCACTGAATTTTCATGTGCTTAATTTAGCTTTATAATGCATCTTGTACTCTATCTAAATATGTTAATCTAAGTTTGAAGCCTTTTTAATTAATTATTTTAAGCGATTTATGTCTTCATGAAGGGCTGAGCTGAAAATTATTAATATTTTTCTCTGTTAGTTCGTTTCGTTTCAAAACGTCGATAGTTCAACGAAACCTACGCACCCATTTCTAGAGTTTAACGGCTTTGTTAAAGAGGAAAATATTCTCAAAATATATATTCCATTATATATCTATACTTAGACTTTATTTACTCTGAGAAAATCTTAAGAATAGAAGCAAAGATATTGGTTACATTGTTAGTGATTTATTTAAAAAAAAAGAATACTAGCAATGCCCCAAATTAATTAAGGAATTACTAATATTACTATTTACCCCTCTTTTTAAGCTCAAAACTTGTGTTACGAGTGGGGACGACAATAGCCCAAGGGGTCAAGACCGATCTTACAATCGCTACACATCGCTTTAAATCGCTAGGCGGCCCGTGGATCGTTGCGCTATTGACGCCTAAATAAGACATTATTAAGATATATATATGTAGGAGGAGCAGGATGCCGAACAGTTGGGTTCGGGGATTGATCCGACATTTGGAAGACTATGTGGGCGTGCAATGGAGATATTCACAAATAAAACGTATTTAAAATCGTCTTATCACTGTATTAATTGATTCAATAATCGAACACCACAATAATATCAAAGGATTACAATAATTCATCTCGATTAAGAGCAAATCGGTTTGCAAGCAACCATCGCATTCGAATCGCCTGTCAAAACATAACGACTCGCGTTGCCATGACACTTACAACTCCATTCGGGGTGACCCGCTCTTAAAAGTAAATCAGCTATCAAACATTATTGCCAACTACTCGATTCATTAATTATCCAAATCAACAACCAAAGTAACCACGCTCCGATACATATATATTTATATACATATATATTTAAAAAAGTAGTCTCTTACAATTTATTTTAATGGCTTCACGCGGTTTCCCGCGTTATGTTGCACCACCCTGTTGTTTCGTAGCATGGGATAATTCTTTTTTACGTCATGTAATTTTTTCCTTCCGAAACTCATGTTCACGGACGTGTTATCCGCGTCTCTTGTGTATCTTATTTTAATTTGCATTTTATCATCTTCATATTAATAGTATAAGTTAAAAGTCCAACCACAAGTAGAATCCATACCATATACCAGTAGGAATATTAAGTAATTGACTAATTTTTAACTGCTCGACAATTTCATAAAGAGAATTAAATGCTTTTTAATTAATGATTTTAAATTTAAACACGTGTTAAAACGTAAAACACTATGAGTCTTTTTAAATATTTACGGTCACCCCTATCGTTTCATGTTTGACCCACTAGCATAAATTCAGTAGCGTAAAATACACCGCAATCTTGTTAGTTTGTCATGGCGTACTGCTATGCGGATATTTTGGTCTAAACAAGATCATTGTGTTAGGTTCATGTTTATGAAAATATTCAAATATGGCGTGTCGTTTATTAATAATTCATTAATGTTATTATACCAGTTTTGAACATGTTATTAATGATACCTGCAATTTTTTAACTTAGTTAACTAACATAAACCTTAAAGTCAATTTAAATAATTTGCATTTAATTATAAAAGTGAGGTTAGATTATGCAAGGCGGGCTTAATTTAGGTTGAAAAGTGTTTTAAGTTACCTTAAATATATGGCTTCAAGTGTATTTTATTTAAACACTAAGAGTTAAGAATGATTTACAATTAAATAAAGAGAATATACAAACGGGAAAAAAATTGACAAAATCAAAAAAAAATAAAATAACAATTTTAGCTAAGTAGGAGTTTGTTTGTGTGGAAATAGAAAAATATAAAAAAAATACTCACACTACGACACCATTAAGGTGAGATTTCAGTTATTTTAGAAACTATAAAAGTGCCGGGGACATAGTTTTTGATAAAGACCAAGTTTCCGTCAGTCAGCAACACATTTGTTTTTCTCCAGTTTGAGGGCTGAATGAGCCAATGTAACTACAGGCACAAGGACATGTCATATCAGTTCTTATCGTTGCCAGTGCGTTTGAGATGTTATTAATGGTTAATATTTCGTACACAGCCGATGTAAGAAAAAAAAGAAAATTCAATTAAACACGTTTACATTCGTAGAATGTCAGGAATAAATCACTATGAACTTATATACGATGTATTGTTAGATTTTATGTATTACTTATATTTAATCTTCATTAAAAATCGGTAGAAGTTTACACAGCAAAAGTTGGTCGCAGGTTCGACACTGACACATTGGGGTGTTGTTGTGGCACCACCTAACACAATATTTAAACTTAATTGGAGGAGTAAAAAAGAAATATAGAACAATTCTTTTTTCTTAAAAAAAAAACAATTTTAGAACACTGTTCCTCTGAAACCATTGGTGAGACTGTATTATCCGGTAGTGAAACTGCTCTTTTATTCTACCGTCAATGATACCGGATACTCTGTTTTGGTGTGTTCAAAGGATGAGTTAGCCAGTGTAACAGATACTATCATATTACATCTTATTTTGCTTAGAATATTGACGATGTTATGTGTAGTTCCTTCTTTCAATGATCAGCTTCTAACAGGTAAACCATCTTATAAGACGACAAAAAGCAGAAGAATTAATTTACTTATCTGCAATCAAAGAACCGATGGCTCAGTGGTTAGAACGCGTGCATCTTAACCGATGATTTCGGGTTCAAACCCAGACAAGCACCACTGAATTTCATGTGCTTAATTTGTGTTTATAAATCATCTCGTGCTCGGCGGTGAAGGAAAACACCGCGAGGAAAACTGCATGTGTCTAATTTCATTGAAATTCTGCCACATGTGTATTCCACCAACCCGCATTGGAGCAGCGTGGTGGAATATGCTCCAAGCCTTCTCCTCAAAGGGAATAAATATATAAATAAATAAATTTTTAAAGGAGGCCTTAGCCCAGCTGTGGGAAATTTACAGGCTGCTAATGTAACGTAATGTAATCTGCACTCATAAAATGAATTCAATGAAATAAAAAGAAAAAGAAAATCAGCAGTAACTAATCTATGTATTTAAAACTTTAATGAAATAAATAGTGTATAACTTTTACAATAAATGTTCATTACAAGCATTTAATACATTTCTACGTCAGTTGAGAAATAAAGTTTCAAGATACAATTCTAAG
Source organism: Vanessa atalanta (assembly GCF_905147765.1). Lineage (NCBI taxonomy): Eukaryota > Metazoa > Arthropoda > Insecta > Lepidoptera > Nymphalidae > Vanessa > Vanessa atalanta. The sequence continues at coordinate 3,878,262 of NC_061896.1, forward strand.
CGGTATAATAATCCATTTATTTATAGTATCCTGGGATTACATCCCGAACAAAACTCTGAAAAATAAATTATTAATTCGCCGCAATGCCAACGTGATCCCGGGCGAGCTGTCGTCGAAAATAAAATAAATTTTTAAAACGAAAAATGGAGCCGCGACTTTCTCTTGTCGGGTGTAATGAATTTTTTTTATGGATGTGTATTTTTTATAGCTTTGGGAAGAGAGAAATTGACTTTAGTTTCGCTATTTCTTCGTAACGTGTTATGAGTAGGTTTTAATATGTTTTTGTAACGTACAATTTGCATTTCTTTGAATGAAACATATCTGAATCTATTCCAGTACGTTATAAATTATAGCTACAGTGATCTAGTAAACTCGGCCAAATCTATACTTAATATTATAAATGTGAAAGTAACTCTGTCTGTCTGTCTGTTGCTCTTTCCCTGCCAAACCAATGAACCGAATTTGACGTAATTGGGTATGAAGCAAACTTTAACTCCGAGGAAGGATATAGGCTACTTTATTTGCCTAACACATAACAACCGACCACTAATACGCGAGCGAAGCCGCGGGGGACAACTACTAAACAATAAACAAAAGGTAACCCAAAGGATAACACAGTCCAAAAGAAGAACATTTGAAAAAGATAGTGATAAAGTAGAAATTTCAGCAAGGTTAAAGTTAAAGTCATAAATTATCAATAATGTCATTTAATACAATAATTAGTACTTAGTAATCACGTATAGTATACATACGTCATCATTGAACATATTCTAGTAATAAAGACATAAAAAAAATACTAAAAAGCATACATTATCATAATATGTTTTCGCATGTATTATCGTGTGAAACTCTCGTTCCAAAAGTGGTTAAAATCAGACAAGCGTTGAACAAACCCAACTACGAACTAACTCGAATAGTTCCTAACTTTCTGTTGTTTAGCTTGTCATGTTATATATTATATACTGGAACATATAAGCTGTAACATAATTGTGCCTTTATATATTTAAATATTGCCATTGTATTAGCACGGTCGTAATCGTTTGAGTTGGAATGGACATGTGAGGCGCAGAGGGCACACGTAATTAAAACAGCGATGAGCATCAGAGTGGGGGGAGGGAATAGGATGACCTAAGAAGAAATGGATGGAGTGTATGAGGAGAGATGGATATGAACGTTTAGATGACGAATAATAGTGGAGAATATAAATCAAAGACGCCAAGCAGATTGGGATATGGGCAGGGAAAAAAAGTACAGCATCCTCATTTGTTAATACGTTCTACCACAGGTATAAATAATTTTGTTTATTATCCTCGCAAAGTCAATACAACATTCTTGGTGGACTCGTTTTCCTTGGTTATTTTCTAAAATAAGATTCCGCATTTATTTTTATGTTGGCCTATGAAAAAAAATTAATCCTATGTTAAAAAAACATCACAACACACTATATATGAATAGAAGATTATATTAATTATATAATCGTGGAATTAGTATTTGATGATTTTCAGGCAGGATATGTATAAATTTAATTTTACTTTATTGACATACTCTATTGGTTTTGCTAAGTTTCTTGACTTGATTTGTTTCTTTTACTAAGTTTCTTGGTTCTCGGTAGAATGTACTCTCCGAGCCGTTGGTAGCTTTATATTTAATTCAATACTGTGAGATTACGATTTAAAAGCAGAGCCGAGATGGCCCAGTAGTTGGAACTTCGGGTTCAAACCCAGGCAGGCACCACTGAATTTCATGTGCTCAATTTGTATTTATAATTCATCTCGTGCTCGGCGGTGAAGGAAAACATCGTGAGGAAACCAGTATGTGGCTAATTTCGACAAAATTCTGCCACATGTGTATTCCACCAACCCGAATTGGAGCAGCGTGGTGGAATATGCTCCTAACCTTCTCCTCAAAGGGAGAGGAGGCCTTAGCCAAGCAGTGGGAAATTTACAGGCTGCTAATACGATTTAAAAGTCTGTTATTTATTAAAGAATGATTTCTTTTTTTACTATCTTAAACTTAACATTCAACAAGTTGAAATCAGCATACGCAAAAACAGTTAGAAGAACACCCTCATTAGAAATCTCAAATAAACTAAAATCTCCTAGGAGTTGGTACACACAAACTATAATGTGTCATTGAAATTCTACAGAGGATAGTTCAGCAGTACGTTCGAGAGATGAAGCTACTATCTCTTTAAGAGATTTGTAATGTATATCATTTTGTACTTATATCAATGAGTTCTCTGATGAGCGTTCACTCTTACGAACCCACATGACATTGTGAATTTTCGAATATTAAGTATGTCAAAACTTTTCGTCCAATATTTGTACATACACAATTCGTTAATTTTATAGTATTCCGACAATAATTTAATGCTTGTTGACTTACAGGCAGGAGACATAGCATACATATATAATTGTATTTTACTAACACGACTGTTTTTAGATTTTGAAAAAGAGTAACTACTGAGCCTTGCCGGTACTTCTCGGTAGAATCTGCATTCCGAACCGGTGGTATCTTTAATTTAAATAGTTTGTTAAATGACGATTCAAAAGTGCATGTGTATAATTATGTAGTATATTTTGGTGTATATTATTGAAGTGAATTAGATTAATGTAAATGTCAAAATTTCTTTCCTGAATAATATTACAATTAAAGGAATTATTTATGACATATACTACTAAGTCTTCCGGTAAAATACTTTACTTTACTTTATACTTTTATTGTACACCACTGACATTTGTCAAGTCGAATAAGACCATATCTTCTGGCACGGATATTAAGGATTCGTTCCAGCCAAGTTTTACAAAGTCAAACGGAAACCTTTGAAATAAAGCGTTTACCTTTCGCGAATCGCTCGGAGCATTTTATTTTCTGTCGATCTATTTTAGGACTTGCGCTTCAGTGACGGCATCGTTGAAGCCGTACTGAATTATTAATCTGATCTGCAACTTCATTGGATATATTCAAGGTTCGGTCACAAAAAAAAATGGTCAAAATAAAAAATGCAACCAGTTCCAAGCAATCAATCAATTCAAAACAAAATGATTTGTCGCTTTAAGCTACCAGTCTATCAGTATCAAAGTGTCAGATTATCAACGTTCATGCGGGTAGTAAATTCCTTATCTAAAAGCTATTGGCTCATAATTACTATTCAATGAGGATAAAAGATAATCCAAGAATAAGAACGGTCTAGTTCGTATTATCAAAATCTATTCCAAGCCATCGATAATTTTATGCAGTGCTTGCTTGAATTTTCTTGGAAAGAGTTTCGTGCCTTTAATCCAATGGAATTTTCTCGATTAATCTTATCATCCGAATATATAAAGAGACTAAGTCGAAACTATAGATATATACCATTCCATTAATGAAATAACAGGCCAGTAACAAGCTTATCAGATTGCAGGTAACGTTAATACACATTGAACTTGGTCACGTCCATATATCCGATAATATTATTGGACTAGGGGACGATACATGAGTGTATAAAACTCCTACATTTTCCGCTGACCTTTTCCAATGCAATGGCTTTCAGTGTATTGAATTTGTACCTTAACTAAATTGCGTTAGTCCGAAAATAAAACGAATAAGATAACATTTCGCTCTTCTCGTAATCCTTTCGAGATCATGAAGTCGACGACATCTATGCCCAAGTGTCTATAAAGTATTCTTATATGGATAACTTTTTTGGAATATTAAACTTGTGTTATGAGATGTTTATTATTATTGCGAATTGTTGCGGTTTATCATAAAACTAAAAGTAAACTGAACTTCTTTATCAGAAATGTAAAACGATCAGTTTTGTCGATAAGACGACGGGCCAGCCTAAGGAAAACTTGGGACGTCTGTTCTTTATAGTGATTTTGTCTAAAATAATAATATATATTTAATCTAAAACAAATTATTACGAACAATTATATTGTTGATAACTATATCAAACGAAATATATATCAGGTACTGTTTTACTAGCTAGGCTAATTCAATAACTTGTGTTGAGGATAATCTATCCTCTCCCCGAAAATATAAATAATCGAAGTACATCACAAATATCACCTAGGTATTTACAAAATATATTTTGAATAAGATACACCTCAAATGAAGTATTACTTAATTTCATTCATCTGTTTGCCATACATGAGCAATCTATCACATGAGTTCATGTCTAATCCTAGCTGTCAGTTATTAGAGGATTTCATGAATAACCTTCACGACTATCGCTGAATGGCTGAACGAATGGAGCGAATGAATTTGAATGAGCGAAAATTACACACACTAATTACAATATTCGTGAACATGTTTTGTTTAATAATTAATTAATATTACCTACGATAATACTGTTGGCTTATTTGATGCATCAAAATAATATTGCATATACATGGTGTTATGTGTTTTGATAAGTCAAGGATTAAATTTCTGCTTATGAACAAGTTATGTCATAAATTCTTGATCACAGATGTATAGAAACCTTATTTGATACGTTAAAACAAATTTGCCTATACATACTACATGGTTTTTTTCTATAAAAATTATATCTATACCTCACTATAAGGAATTACTAATATTCTTATTTAACTCCGATTAAGCTTAAAGCTTCTATAATTGGGAAAGTCAATATCGGATCGAACCTCTTTAAATCACGCTTGCGGCTGTTTACAAATCAAATCAATACAAATGTACCTACCAATTTTATTCAAGTAGACTTCACAATGGAGCGTTTTGAATCGTCAATATTTATACACTACCACCGTTTTGGAAAGCAGCCTCCAGCGAGAAGAAACGGCAATAAACTCGCATAGTTGCTCTTTTTAAATAAACAGACTTACAATGCTGTTTTTCACAATTAGTGTTCAATCAGTCCTGTGATGGAAACCAAGCCTAAATCCAGGCGTTTTTTTTTTAAAGAACTTGTTACATTCCGCTTTTGATGTTTAATTATTTCGTATTTTATAAGGTTGCCAATATACGGATTGTATTAGTGAAATGAAAAAAAAATTTGGACGTATCTTCAAATAATAACACCAGTTACATGAGTCTTTGGGTACAATAAAATGCCAAGTATATTTTGACAAGGTTGCCCATTAAAACATAGGAACATGATATTATAAGTGCAGAAGCGAGACAAATTGATTTTTTCCAACAATATCGGTAATTTAATCGAAAGTATTGTTAAAACAGAGTAAAGTAAACATCGTCGATATTTTTATTAATATTTTAATGAAATAGCGAACTCATGGTTATTAAATTTCAATCGAAAATTAATTTTATCTTCTGATAAAAACTCGGTCACACGAGAATGTGCGGTCTGGCGTGGCACTTAATATAATAACGTTGGACACGCTATTTGTGATTGCAAAAAGCTAGTTTGTATAATATTTGGTTAAAGTAGTTAGGCTGTGATTTTTTTTTATCAAAAGTGTGTCTGCACGCCACCACTTATAAAACACGCTGGACGTAATTAACTGTTCCATTAAGACAGGTGTCTCGAATTTTCTTCTAACTTGGTGTTAAGGCTTTGAAATCCTTTTGGGTAAGTACCACCCAAGAGACTTAAAATCTTGGTTTCCAAGGTTGTCAGCGCATTGGCGATCTAAGGAAATCTAACAATGTGAATAGCTATGGGTAACGATGACCATTAAACATCAGGTTACCCATTTGCCAGTCCAACTAACTATTTTATAAAAAGAAATATCTCAGTTCAGTTCATGCAGTCAGTTCACCTCGTAGCACACCTACGCACGAGTATGCAATCAAATGCTAAAAATAGAAGAGCATTCGATACTATTAACAGAATTATGCTGAACACGAGCGTTCCGATAATATCCATTACATTTTTAGTAAAACAGATTTGAATTATATATTTTAAATTAAAGGCTATACGAGTATATGTCTAAATGCTGAGTATGAATCCCTTCTTTCCATTTCTTGAGAAAAAGGTTGGAAGATTGGCTGATACTGAATACACACGCGGTAGGATTTCAATCGACACGCAGTTCACTGTCTCGTGCAGAATATACCAAACAGTACCAGCCATAAATATTCCACTACTGGGCGTAGGCCTTCTGACCTCTGGAGAAACATTATAATAAATAAATATCAATTATATTGTCCGTTAAAAACAATGACATATTCAATTAACCTACGTTTCAATTTTAGTCCAACATTGGTTTGTTCAACATTTACTAAAATCCACTTTCGTGAATTCATGCTATTTCCGATTCGACATCAAAACGGCAGATGACAGCACGTTTTAGTCATACCTGAGTGAAACTGGTTTCGATGTGGTCAATAATTCAAAATTCACCTGGAAATAGCGAATGCCTCAGGGAAAACAATTGCAGCGAAGATATTTATGTTCTACGTTCTCGTATATGACTGTTCTGTCTGTTCTGTTGACTATGAGATGAGGTGCTGATGTCCAAAGCAAGTAATGCTTGTATATTGTATATATTAAATAAATACTTTTACTGTGAGTTTTTATTTTGCTTATGGATAATATATTTCCATGTAATAATTGTCTTCTATACAGATATGACACATTTATGGGACGTTTTTTTTTGTAATATCCAACGAAAAACGCTGTTAAATCAATATCCAAAAAAATTCTGGTACAGAGAGTTCTGCAGATTTTTTTGGGCATATATAAAATTATTATATACATAATGCGCTTTCACCTATTATAAATTCAAATTATTATAGACGTGATTGATTGAATTATATTTGATGTAAGACATGATTCTTGAAAATATCTGCAAGAGAAAGAAGCTAAGCTCAGCAGTGAGACATTTACAGGCAGTTTCTCTCAATCAGCTCTTTTTCAAAAATAGTTCTTATAATATATATAGTAAAACAAATATCGGAAATATTACTAGAGGTTGAATCAACACATGAGAAATAAAAATGGAGCGCGTTTTGAGATGTATTCGCACTGATAATGGATGAAGTTAGCTTCACATTGTTATCTATAGATATACCTCGGGCTTTAATTGTACCCTGGTGAAATAGATGCGGGTATCCTATAGTAATTAATTGATAAAACAAAATTTTAGCAGGAACGTGTCCATCCATAAATTTTTACTCGAAAAGATTAATCGTCGAGTTATTTTTATCTATGAAGGTAATAAAAACAACAATTATCGTAAATTAATCCAATGGGGTTAAAGTGTGTCAACATTGTGCCCAAATTGAAGAAATTGGATTTTTATATTGACCGACTCCAAAAAGAAAACAAAGTATATTATATCAATTTTTATTGTAGTCTAAAATCCTATCTCTATCCCTTTATTTTAGTTCTAAGTTGACGATGTATTTAAATGAGTAATTACTTGATTTCACGTAGATTCTTCTCGGTTAAATTTACATCCCGAACCAGTTGCGGATTTCCATGCAATTTAATCCTGTAATCTAACGATAAAATAGTGCCCATAAGAACCTACTTAAGGTATATATCTGATTTATATATATCAAGGTTTAATTTTTATATGTATACATATTTATAGATATAATTACCCAAATTGTCGGCGATATTGTGGTTTCCCGTCGTATAGAGTCCGAAAAAAGACGTATTGATTAATAAGATTGTATGTATAACATATAAAAGCCTTTGGAGACACAATTTTACTAACTATAAAAAATATATATTGATAAAATCTGATAAGTACTTAAACCTGAACCAATGCAAGCTATGTGGGCAAGGGCCCCGGTGCATAGAAAAAATAATCGGGTGCTCACCCCCTCTTTCCCCTCTTTAACTTATATTGCTCTTCAAAGTCATAGATTGGAAAAAAAGTTTTCTAGCTTCAAGAGCTAACGAGTTGGCTCACTCGTTCTTTTCAAAGCTTAGGTTAGAAGGCCCCCTGAGCTCCGGGGCCCTGGTGTACTGCACCACCTGGCCCTACGATAGCTCCGTCACTGCAGAAGATGCACCGTGCTTTGGAGTAGGTTTAAGTATACGTATGTAATAGGTACTGTTGTATGGATAGATACGCTTCGCTGTTTCACTTTACTATAAAAAACCCCAGATCTACTAATCGTATCGATATCAATTTATGCAAATTATTTAATTTTCCTTAACGATTTAGGAATCCATTAAAAGTAAATCTGTTTTGGTATAAGTAAACAGTGCCTTAAAGTTTTCACAGTAATTTTTCATTCTACCCCTTTTATTTAGGGCAATTAATAATTCGAACTTTGTATACGCCCAAAATACAAAGGTTTCCAATTCCGTGGAGAATGTTTAAAATCTTAAAGCACTTAAATTTCGCTTCGGCAAAGGAAAATCTCTTGAGATTTTTGCTGTTGCGGAAGAAATTATAAAATATACAATCGCTTATTCTTATTAGATTTGTTTAATATGTTTGAATTTTTAATGTATATAAAAAAGCATAAATTAATTTTAAGTAGAAAGTAATAATCCGTGCGTGTTCCACAACTGGACAAAGGTCTCATCATAATCACTTTCATAATAATGCTTCTATCTGCAAGTAACATGCAAATCAAATAAAATCAAATTCATTTATTTAATATAGAAGCATTACAATTACTTATTGATTGTCAAATTAAACAATACCACCGGTTTGGAAAAGCAGCGGTTCATTTTGTCTCATTATTTATAAATATTCAAATAAATTGGAAATAGCCAAGAGGCTATCGTTTCATTTTAAAGGTATTCTATCCATAAACTCACTAATTGTACAATAACCTTTATCACACAAGAGTATTTTAATTTTTTTTTTCAAATTTGGCAACAGAGGTATTTCGAACGCTTCCTGAGATCCTGTTATAGAACCGTATACATTACCCCACATAAGAATTACTGACTCTATGAGTAACAAGTTTGGGTCTGTTCCTTGTACCGATGCTATGAGTATCACATTTTCTCATATATCAATCATTGATATTTGATTTTGAAATTTATCACAAGGGAATTGGGGATGCTTTTGATTGACGCCTCTGCTAAGGCTTTAGATTATATGAGTAATTGAATCGATGACAGATCCGATCCAGGCTTTGAAGGCAGTGATAACAGTATGTAGATAAGTAAAGCCCGTGAATTTGCAACTGTCTGTATGTCTAAATATAGAATTATATAAGAGATTGTTCATTAACATAATATAATATATAAGCTCCTTTATTTATCGGATAAAAAGTTATCCACTTATCCAATTGATGCTATTTTTAGTTTTACTTTTTTTTATTTATTAAGTGGTCACCACCATCCAATCCTTACATCGCCAATGCGTCATCAAGCTTGGGAACTAAGATGTCATATCCCTTGTGCCTGTACTTGCACTGGCTCACTCAACCTTCAAACCGGAACACAACAATTCTGGGTACTGCTGTTTGGCGGTAGAATATCTAATGAATGGGTTGTGCCTATCGAGATGGGCTAGCATAAACCTGTACCACCAAGAAAATTCATTACGATTCAAACTTTTTATCAAATCCGTCTCTACATCTTTGCTTCTCAAATGAACGCAAAAATAGTGCATAGAAATTAAGAATTATGTAAGAATACATTCCAATCTCATTGTAACGAAAGGTTTACCGTAAGTACAACCTAAATACACGTATCGATATCTCATAACTCCGTCGGTTTTCAACATATCACGATCGAAGTGAAAAGTAAGTTAACACTTTTAATCTTTCGTCCACTTGTCCACGTTTACACTTCTATAGTTTTAATTCGAATAATACGACAAAATAATATATTGGAGTTCGAATCGTTTTATCCAATCAGTAGCAACGTGGTTTGTTACTCGACTTAATACAAAAGTAGTGCAAACAGGGCTCTTTCTGTTTAAATATCCTTAGACACGAACTCGATAATAGCTTGTTTACAGTGCTTTAATATTTTGTCGAGTAATACGACAATTTCATGCGAACCGGTTTACCAAATCCATAACAGTTTAACTGCTTAATTGTACACAATTAAAAACAAACTACTCGACTAAAAAAAGGTGCAAAAACATCGCTTTTGAACATCAAATTGTATAAATGAGTTTTATTTTAAAATGTTTTATTTTTCGCGGTTCGTAAAATTCAAGCAAATATAGGCGAGGGTAACGACCTTTGTGATTTACCGGACTTGCCCTAGTTTAGAGGGTGTGTCCGTGCGGTGGGTTTGACGTCGTTCCGAAATCTAAACTGGCCGTTTTATTGCCACCGGTCATTTCATTACGATGATGACGTTGAACATGGAACGTACATTTATATTCAAAAATAGAATATACTGTTCGAATTGACTTTTAAAATCGTAACGATATGATATTTTTCAAATCAAAAATGTCATTTCTATGATACCTTCGAGGTGATAGCATTTCAAAAGACACGCCTTTCAAACATTTAAATTCATTGATATATATATAGTACTAGTCGAGAATATCAACTCACTTTTACTAGGTGGTGGGATTTAGTGCAAGCCTGTTTGGGTAGGTACCATAGGTACCATTTGATCAATGTATATTTTACCGTCGAAACAGTAATGCTAAATAATGTCGTGTTACGATTTGAATGTTGAGAGAGCAAGTGTAACAACAGGCACAAGGGATACAGCATTTTATTTCAAAAGGTTGGTGGCGTTAAAATTACACGAATATAATGTATGGTATGAAGGCTGAAACACTTTCGAACTAATTCCTAGAGGTAAGATTGTACATGTTAAATACTCAATTTTCTCTCGCCAATGATTTCGCATTCGAATGAAAAAGACGCCACTTTATTTAACCAATCAACCCTTGAAAACTTTTAAGCAATTATTACAAATTTATTTTCTTTTAATATAGGAAAAATTATTCTCATTCGCTTCGACAAAATACTGTATTAGGTATTCGATTTTAATCTTGTTGTACATATGTAATCAAAAGGAGATTAATGATGATTTATATTTCTAAAACATGCATGGTTACGTTTTAAGAGAAGAGAAGAGAATACGTAAACGGCTTTAACAAATTCTATCGGGTGGTGCTCACTGAAATAGTTTATATGTTTGGTAACTGTTTGCTTTATTATTTAAGCTTAATAACTTTATAATATAACATATCGTCATCATCATCACCATCCTCCTGCCCTTATCCCAATTTTACTTGGGGTCGGCGCAGCATGTCTTCTTCTTCCATACTTCTCTGTCGGACGTCATCTCACAAGTAACATTCTTTCTAACCATATCGTCTTATATACATATATATAAATATAATATATATATATATATATATATATATATATATATATATATATATATAGCTTTACCAATGATGATATATACGTACGTACTTTAAGTCATTAACACACGTTGGCAACAAAATAAAAATAATTTTATAAATTTGTCATATTGTAAAATTTTTGTTTGATACTTTATTTTTACCCATTAAAGGTAACTACTTAATTGATATTAATGCAATAGATTTACCATTAAATCAATTTTTATACAATATATAAGTTTTTACATATACGCGTTTTTATATAAAAAATGATGTAGACCGTTGTGTTCCTTCGTTCGAAGCCAATCCACGATATAAAACCAGGTCACGCTTATCATAAAACTACATTGTCATTGGAACTGAATCAACATGTCAAATCAAATCAAAATCAAACCAAACCAAACCAAAATATTATTTACTGATGTAGCATAAAAGCTATTGAATCGTCATACCTTATTATTTTAATGAAATATAAAGTTACCAATAAGAGGAAGTTATACTAATTTAACTGGTACGATTTGATCTTTTTTTCTCGCTGGGAAAACGCCTTCGCCAGTGCCCAGGACATGCGCTCTTGTACACCAGAATTCCCACTAAGAAAACAGCTGTACCCTCTTCGTAATTGGCAAGATTTGTATAAGCAAACATTGTAAGTTAAGTACAATAATAACCGCTGCATTAGCATTTAGCATTAGCAGCCTGTAAATTTCCCACTGATGGGCTAAGGCCTCCTCTCCCTTTGAGGAGAAGGTTTGGAGCATATTCCACCACGCTGCTCCAATGCGGATTGGTGGAATACACATGTGGCAGAATTTCGTTGAAATTAGACACATGCATGTTTCCTCACGATGTTTTCCTTCACCGCCGAGCACGAAATGAATTATAAACACAAGTAGACACATGAAAATTCAGTGGTGCTTGTCTGGGTTTGAACCCGAAATCATTGGTTAAGATGCACGCGTTCTAGCTACTAGGCCATCTCGACGAACCGCTGATTGAATTATTATTACGAAATATATTGAACATGTTCATTGTGATAAAAGAGAAGGCGGTCACGTGATGGCAGTTGAGAAACATCGAGTTTGACATAATTTATAATTAAATAAAATCTATACAATAAATAAAAAATTACAGTTAGATTACATGAAAAGCAATGAAGTATATAATATACGTATCAATCACACACGAGAGAAGAGAGCGACGTCAGAGTACAGCAGCAACAGCATAATAAAGCGTCATGCCGTTGCTGACACGGCGTACAAGTTGGTCTTTTAAATTTACTGAAAATGCAAAAATCTGTATTGCATATAAATTAATTTTATTTCATGCATTTACAGTTTGGAATACCCAGTTAGAGTTTTGTTATTTCAATAGCTCTACGGATTTATCTCCAAAGTTAAATCAGTTAAAATAGTTTTATTGAAATGGGAAATTAAATCGGATAAAGTTAAAATTGTATTACGTTGAATAATTGAAATAATTTGAAAACATTTTCTGTATTTCTGAATCTTTGAAATGTTTAGTAATAAAACTGAGGCAAACTCGTTAGTAATGTTCGTAATTCTTGAGTCTTAAGAAATGGTGCATTGCTTAAAAACGTTTGTAAATCAGGAAGTATAGCCAGTACGCACACATACATATATATAACAGCAGCCCACAACACACGTGTAATACACACATAGTCAAATATTTTAAGCGATTATTTTATTTCGATTTTTCTATGAAAGCATTTATGAAGTCAAAATTTTATAAATCACAACGAAATTCCGAACACATTGAATTTCTATTCGTCATTTTTATTTGAATTCGAGCGAATTGAACCAAAAAACGTACGAGAGAGAATGAACCTCGCGCAAATACAAACGCTCCCATTTTTATTCGGCGTGTTGATTTTAGTTAGTTCCACTGCGAAAATATTAATAGATTTTACACTAACTACCCGTCCTGGCTTCACACGGGTCCAATGAGAGTATATAAGCTATATGCAACTTTATATTAAAGAACTAAGGTAAAAAAACTTTCCGCTTAAGAAAATAGGAAAAATCAGCTCCCAAGGTCAGATTATTGGTGATGTAAGGAATGTTTAATATTTCTGAAAGCGCCGATGTATGTGTGCGGTGGTGATCACTTACCATCAGATGGCCTATGTGCCCGATAGCCTTCATATTAAAAAGCGCCTTTAAGTTATAGTATCGCCTTTATTCAATATATTTATAATTTTGATATAAATAATATTCCTAAGATTGTAACTATCAAGGTATTAGTGTAGGTTTATTTCTTATTTAGGTGAATACTTAGACCTCGGGGACAAGATGGTAGGTTTATATAGAAATATCAGAATCGGTCCATGAGAGGCTTTAAGAGTAGACTTGACTAACGTGTCGCGTGGCATAACTGATAATTTTATTACTAATTATAAAAATACTTGAACCGAGATGACCCAGTGGTTAGAACGCGTGCATCTTAACCGAACCCAGGCAGGCACCACTGAATTTCGTGTGCTTAATTTGTATTTATAATTCATCTCGTGCTCGACGATGAAGGAAACATCATGAGGAAACCTGCATGTGTCTAATTTCATCGAAATTCTAACACATGTATATTCCACCAACATGCATTGGAGCAGCGTGGTGGAATATGCTCCAAGCTTTATCCTCAAAGGGAGAGGAGGCCTTTAGCCCAGCAGTGGGAAATTTACAGGCTGTTAATGTACTAATGTTATTACTAATCGAGCCATGAGTGTTTTATTGAAGTAATAATTATATATGGGGGCGTAAATCGCTTCGTTACGTAACGCGTTACGGCGCCAGTCTGTCTGGCTTCCCTTTCTCTTACGCATACGGCAGCGGTAGGCAGACATAATGATACTAATAATGTACATACACAAAATTCTAATGTACATATTTAAGAATTGTAACTAAGAATAAAATGTGTTGTATAATCACTGAAAGATTTTATTAATATACTGCTTATAAGTAATATAAGCCTTATTATTAAATACAAGATAAAACCATCATCGGCGAATTGTCTTTCAAACGGTATCTTTCATGATACAAAATATGCAAACTACTCACAAACTTCAATGTACTGAGGATATTACAAGGTGAAGTCTACACGGATGTCCGTCTGCAAAGCAATTTCCTCTTTCCTCCAATACAAAATACTCTTATGAGTTCAATATTTGTACACGTACAGACTAATAATAAAAATGATGTAAATAAAAATTATTTAATAAAAATTTACGATGGCAACATTATTTATACTAATAATATAATGTCTGTCTGTTGCTTTACTCGACGGACGGACGTACTTTTTATGTCTAACACCTGACGAACCATAAAACACGAACGAAGCCGCAAGCGAGAGCTAGTAATCTATAATCTGTTCTATAACATAGCCTCAGCAACTTATGACCTTCTTTGGGGTTGGTTGATAAACAGAAAAGGTATTATATATATATATATATATATATATATATATATATATATATATATATCAAATGCGATTATAATACCAGTACTGATGATTCAGTTTATTCAAATAAATAATGTCAAAGCATTCCGTAGTTTCTACGTGATGCATAAAAAACTTATCTCTTCAAAGATATAATAGATAGATAGTATTATTATACTATTATTTCATTTTACACAATATCCAAATATTAAGATAGATATTTCTAAAATGTTACAATCTATCATAATATATTTTACCTACATTTCTGTAGTTGAGGGTGAAGGCTTGTTGCTTATTTAATCATGCCGGTCCAATGCACCCGCATTGTGGAAACACAAGGGTCAGAATTACACCCAACATACTCGTAAACATACAACCAACGGACACATATGTTGGTCTCCTCACGATGTTTTGGTTCCCGACGGATATTTCCTGCAGGGAATTCAATTACAAACACAAATTGAGATTTTTTTCGCTATTATGCAGGTTTGAAGTCTTATACTAGCAGAACAGGCTACTCATTAAACTATATCGTATCGTACTCACTTGGTGTTAGGGCTTTTTGTGTACCGATTAGAAGGGTGAGTGAGCCAGTGTAACTACAGGCACAAGGGACATAACATATTAGTTCCCAAGGTTGGTGGTGGCTAGGTGATGTAAGGAATGGTTAATATTTCTTACAGCGCCTTTGTCTGTGGGCGGTGGTGACCATCAGGTGGCCCATATGCTCGTCCGCCAACCAATGCCATAAAAAAAAGTATAATAATGTATATATAATAGTATATATATATACAGTCATTATATACATTTGAAAATGCAAATGAACAGAGAGATTTGATGTTTGAATATGTTGTAAGGCTTAGAAAAGCTTAACTTGAAATTGTCGACCTCGATTTCTATGTGCGTTGGACGCTATCTTAAAAAAAGGGTTGAATTTAGTTTGCGATAACTGGGCTTTGCGTCGGGATACTAAAATTATGATAGGATACTTTTTTTTTTCTTCTTTTAGGTTCTACAATTTAGGTCCATTTTTAACCTACAGTTGGTAGTTATTGGGACAAATAAAATATCCAATAATCATTTACATTGCTCGGCTATTTTTAGGTTTGCGTACCCAATTTGTAAAACGCCTATTACTAAGACTCAGAATTACTATGGTTTGAACACACACAGTGTTCCTGTTTCTAGGTTAAGACTGTGTGTGTTACATGATCGTACCAATAATTAGTCTTGGTTTCCCAAAAAACATCACACATAAAACGGGTCGTTTAGACGAAGTTGAATATCGATAAAAGCAATATTTTACAAAATTTCCTTTCATATGGAAGGAAGGAATTTAAGGAAGCGAAGATATTTATTATTTCGCCGGCGGTTTTTCCGAACCGATACAACTTGTGAACCTTCAATAAAATAGCGTACTCATTTATTAAAGGCCGGTTACGCACCTGCAAGAACCCCGGTGTTGCAGATATCCATGGGCGGTGGTAGTCACTCTCCACCAGGTGAGCCTCCTGCTTGTTTGCCACCATTATAGCATAAAAAATGAAAAAGAAAAATATATATACATATATTAATAGTAATAATAATTCACTTCATTGCACATAAATACAAAACAGGTGCAATGACACGGATAAAACAATATAGATTTAAAAAAAGAGGTCTTATTGTTAATAACTGTTTTTGACTAACGTTCCAAGCTCTCCATCTGCCTTTTGTTTTAAATCTGAGTTTATATTATACTAGTTGCCTCTCCAGGCTTTTAACGGATAAAATACTTATTAAGTTAACCCTCCCATTTCCGCTTAAAGTTGAAATATCCGTAAATCCTTTCTTAGTTGTCTACGTTAAAAAAGCAAGTGTTCCAAATTTAAGTTTTTAGCCTCAGGAGTTTTGTTTGTGCATTGATAATTATATATAGTTGTTTACATATATTTAAATAAAGTAAAAATAATGTACATATAAACACAGCTAATGTGGTTATGTTGCAGGAATTTCATAATGAACTTTAAATATCAAAGGACGCACGCTTTGAGGCAGGTAACCTTTGTGTTACTCGATGCCAGCACTAACGAAACTAAGTGCATCCCTCGTCTGAATTCGCCCGGTTTACATTGGATCGAATCGATTTATTTATCATAATTATTTTAAATAGAGAAAATTTAAACATTTCTTAAAATTAAAATTAGCTTAAAGTATACTTTACCTACATTTTATACAATGATAAATCATATTAAAAAAAATAAGTCTAGCCATTTATCGATTGAAAGGAAAAATTCCAACTTGGTAACATCAGCTATTGATATTGGTAGATAATAAGAAGTAATATTACATATCATAAAAAGTAAATGTTTTTGAACCGTAAAGTAAAAGTAAATTAACCTGTTAATATCCCGCTAAGTCAATCACGCTGCAGCACTACGGCACGTGCAGGTTTTCTCACGTTTTGTAACCACTAGGCCATCAAAGCGAAATAAATAAATTCATTCATTTTTCACATTAAAAGCCACGTCATCAGCTATTATTAGATTACAATAACATACAATAGCTGACGCTAAATTCCCTGATGAATAGGTGCCATGCCCATCGGGTACAGGTATTTTGTATCGTTTCCATGAAAACGTTACTAAAGAGATTTAAAGTAACTTGCCGATTATTCGAATCGCCTGAAATGAATTCAGAGCAGACTGTATTGGAAGTCTGGTCATAGGCTTTTTCAAATTGTATTATGTTTGCAATATAATACTTGGTGGTAGGGCTTTGTGCAAGCCCGTCTAGGTAGGTAACAATTATTTCTAAATGAGTACGTCATTCTATGAAACAATTAATAATAAAATTATTTACTTTATTGTTGTTATGTCGAGACTAACTTACATTTATTTTGGTGGGAATGGTGATTAAACTATATTCTTACAGACGTAAAGTGCCCATTACATTAGCATAAAATCGTGATACAAAGTGTTTTGTAAAAGTTTCGTAGTTTAAAAGTATATGGCAGTTAAACAACATACTTCTTTCCCTACTTAAAATGAGACGCACGAATCTCAACTTGGGTATTGATCGTTGCCACGTGGTCTGTTCTTACTCATCCGATTGCTCTTTTCGAGATGTTTTTCTCACCTCAGCAATAATTTAGACGACTTATATTAATTTCCTTGTGTTGTAACACACACATATGTAATATATTAATCAAAATATTATTTATTCAAGTAGACTCATAGACTTTCGAATCATGTTATAGTGTTTAATTAAATGCAAAGCACCGGTTTTCGAAGTAGATTCTACCGAGATCCGGCAAGAAACTCAATAGTTAGTCAGTAGTTGTCTCAGATTGAGTTGACTGGAAGAGATGGCTAAGTACCCAACTATAGTAATAGTACAACTCATCAAATATACTTTTTAATGTATTTTTAGGCACAAGATTTATGTGAATTGTGTTCGTGCTGAACAATAAAGTATATTAATATATCAATATATATAAATATACAATAACTTTAGGCTGTCATGAATTATGCGTTTAATATCGGTTGCCTCGGCATGATTGGTTTACATTTTTTAATTTAATTTGTAATTAAAAATCCGATACAAATTAGACCCGTTTCATATATATTTTTACAACACTGAATTTTCATGTGCTTAATTTGTGTTTATAATTCATCTCGTGCTCGGCGGTGAAGGAAAACATCGTGAGGAAACCTGCATGTGTTTAATTTCAACGAAATTCTGCCACATGTGTATTCCGCCAACCCGCATTGGAGCAGAGTGGTGGAATATGCTCCAAACCTTCTCCTCAAAGGGAGATGAGGCCTTTAGCCCAGCAGTGGGAAAATTTACAGGCTGCTAATGCTAATGCTATATATATTTTTATAAAATTTAAAAATAGTTATCTCAATACATTAATAATAATTTTGTTGAATAATTAAACTGAATTTAAAAAATCAAATTTTATAGTTAGAATAAAAATAGGTTGAACGCAAAGGTAGTGACGTTATCATGTAAACGGGTCATTTCTACTCCTTTGTACGGTCAGCTACAGATATTTTAGGCGTAACGGATCAATAATGTTGACTATAGACTTACATTTGTCAGCTTCGGTATGTTTATAGATCTATTTTTATATGGTCAATGGTTAATGGTATTAGTGTTAATGTTTAGCTTTGAAATTATACATTTCAAAAATGATTATGCAACATTTTTTTTTCTAGATACCTCATCATTTTGCTATGTTTTAATTTGGGCTATTATAATTATTCTGATACATGAACCGAGATGCCCCACTGGTTAGAACGCGTGCATTATTGATTTCGGGTTCAAGCCCAGGCAAACACATCAAAGACATCGTGAGGAAACCTACATTTGTCTAATTTCAACGAAATTCTGCCACATGTGTATTCCACCGAGAGCCGAGATGGCCCAGTGGTTAGAACGCGTGCATCTTAACCGATGATTTCGGGTTCAAACCCAGGCAGGCACCACTGAAATTTCATGTGCTTAATTTGTGTTTATAATTCATCTCGTGCTCGGCGGTGAAGGAAAACATCGTGAGGAAACCTGCATGTGTCTAATTTCAACGAAATTCAGCCACATGTGTATTCCGCCAACCCGCATTGGAGCAGCGTGGTGGAATATGCTCCAAACCTTCTCCTCAAAGGGAGAGGAGGCCTTTATCCCAGCAGTGGGACATTTACGGGCTGCTTATGTTATTATGTTATGTTATGTATTCCACCAACCTGCATTGCAGCGTGGCTCTTACAAGCACTTTTAAATCGTTTTGCAAGATTATATAAAAAGTCATCACCGATTATGAATGAAGAATAATTTCTGCCTGAAAAAAAACCAATACAAAGTCCACCCAAATATCATACATATATAATATAGTATATAATAGTTGTCGCTTGCGGCTTTACTCGCGTTGTAAGGGTTGGTCGTCAGGTGAAAAAAGTAGCATGTATATCCTTAGGGATCAAATTTACTTCATATTACATTTTATCTAAATCTGTTCAGTCGTTTGACCGTGAAAGAACAACAGACAGACAGACAATTACGTTCGCGTTTCTAATATAAGTATAGATTTTATAATGTGTTATTAATTACTTTTTAACATAATATTTAAATTTATTGATTAGTAAACATTAACTCTTAACTAATCTACTTCTATGGAATTGCCTTGCCCCAGAAACGATTTATTGACTTCGTGATGTCGGAAACGGAAACATCGTGAGAAACCTGCCATATGTCGTGAGCAAGTTTGACATATGTATATTAAGTAACCCGCACTGGAACGATTTACTGGAAGAAGCTCCAAAGCCATTCTTAACAGAAACTCTTTGTCCAGCTCTGGGGCATTTACGGAATATGTCAGTCGTTTTTATTATTGATTTTTTGTTTCATTTAATCCCAATACATTCATTGTACATTGTTATACACTGATCGTTTGATAGAAAATGCGAGGCCTTAGCCAGTTGGTCTATAAGTAAAGAAGATTGTGGAGATAGATATTGTAGGAGATCAAAAATTGATAATACATAGGTATATAATTTTATAAAATATGAGAAGAGATTTTGTGAAAAATGGTTCACCAAACTAGGGAGGTAATTCTTTTAAGGGATTTCACGAGTTTTTGTATTTGAAATATGGAAATTAGTCCTCTCTATATAAACAAAAGTCACTTGCTTTGGCATTCTTTAAATTTCTCAACCAAAGAAAAATACGGGGGACTATTAAACGCGACATTTTTGTAATTTGAAACGTATAAATAGTGTGTCTCTTTGGCTTTTTGATGGCTTCTGAGTTGTCCGATGAGAACTTCGATGATACGGTTAGTCAATTACAAATGCAATAATTGTCACCTGAGCCGAAATGGCCCAGTGGTTAGAACGCGTGCATCTTAACCGATGATTTCGGGCTCAAACTCAGGCAAGCACCACTGAATTTTCATGTGCTTAATTTGTGTTTATTGTTCATCTCTTGCTCGGCAGTGAAGGAAAACATCGTGAGGAAGCCTGCATTTTCATTCAAGCCTGTCTAATTTCAATGAAATTCTGCCACATGTGTATTCCATTCGCAATGGAGCAGCGTGGTGGAATATGCACCAAACCTCCTCCTCAGAGGCAGAGGAGACCTTAGCCCAGCATTGGAAAATTTAAAGGCTGCTAATGTAATCATCACCTTGTATTTTGTACTCACTGCTACGTAACTTTTGTCTCATTACAATCAAATGTTTTCATCCTGACGACTATCACAAGGACGCTTTATTCATGGTAGTCGGATTTTTAAAATATTGACTAGCTGGTAGGGCTTTGTGCAAGTCTCTCTGTATAGGTAACACCCATTTGTCTTACATTTGACCCATTTTTTGCCAATATAACTTAGCCAGTGTAACAAGAGACAATATATTCGCTTCCGAATTTGGTGGCGAATTGGAAATATAAGGATTAGGTGTAGGTGATTGTGCTTGCATCAGGCAGCGCATTCCCAAACTCTACTTATAAAAAATATAATTTTTTGTTCAGTATAATCGCATCTGTCAAATCTTTATGACACTATTTTAAATATCAACGGTTCTAGAAAGTTTAAATTAATGTGTTTATTTATATTACTACAAGTATTTAATGTTTATTTTATTTCAAATTAACGAATGTCTTGTTCACGAGTCAGTCTCGAACAAGACATTCGTAGATAATGTCGAAATATCGAGCTCCACCAAATAAAAATAAAAAACATGGTTCATATCCCGTCTTTAAATAATACTAAGTCCGAGTATTATTAATGCGATTAATAATACTCGGACGAAAGAATAAATATAATTGAGTCTACACATACAATTTAATTTGTATTTTACGAGAAAATCTAATTATATACATGTGTATAAAAGATTAATTATCATTACAAAACTCGCTCATCACAATACAATTCACACAATTTGTATTTTACGAGTCCCTAAGGATATACGTTCAATTATATCTGCTTGTATGCTTTTATATATACTCTGTTAATAAAGCTGTTTATACTAGAGGACAAGAACTCACGCTTGTCACGTCAATAGTCGAAATTTAAAGCGCTTGAAAATGTGAAGTACGAAGCACGAGTTGTATTATTAACACAAATTAAACACATGAAAAATATCTTGTACTTGCCCGAGTTCGAACTGAACTGAACGAATCATAAGTTAAGATTTACGTTTTCGAAATACTCGAGCAACTCGACTAAATAAAACTTCACTTCTAGTATTAGCATATATACAATCGTAAAGTTTAAAGTTTATTCTTGATATAGTATTGGAGACATTCAATCATATAAACATAATTTTTGGTATTGAATCCATAAAATTCAATCACAAGAAGTTCAACGGGCGGTCATGTAGGTTACGTTCGTTACGTTCGGTACGTTTACTGGTGCGTTTAGTAAATGTTCCAAGTAATACGTGGGAGGGAGGGGTACTACGTAACGTACTACTACGTTACGGTAAACTCAAAAGAAACTTATCCACAATAAATTTTTAATAATTGATAAGCTGTATTTGTTTACTTTTAAATATTTTATCCGAGCGATACCGATCTTTCATATACTCGTAGTATGTATGTAATATATATGTACGTATCTATTGTGTATCTAATATTTGATGTATCAGATATGATATTTATAAAAGTAGTTGGAATATTATTTAATGCTCGAAAATTATAACTAATATATATATCGTCATGTACGTGGTTAGGTTAGTAATTAACACGTGTGTACGATATATTTTCATAAATGTCACTGGTTCAGGCGTGTGTTGGAGGCTTAATAGCAACTTTCATGACCTTTTATATATATTGATAGTTATATTATATATAACACGTAAACCTTAGAGAACATGGGTAGAAAACCAAGTAGGCACTGTTGAGCTTAAACGTGCTTAATTTTGTGTTTATAGTTCATATCGTGTTTATTTAACGAAAGTCTCCAGCTTTCTGATGAAATACTGACATAGGGGTCTACTTTTTTTTCTTATTTCCCAAAGCGTTGTTTGCTGTAAAACTTCTTAAGGGGTAACATCTAAATATACTTTATTCAAGAAGGCTTTTACAAGCACTTTTGAATCGTCATTTAACAAATTATATTAAGTGAAGCTACCACCAGTTCGAAATGCAGATTCTACCGAGAAGAACCTTTTCTTTTTCAACATTTAAAAATACAAAGTCTTGTTAGTTAAATACAAATATATGTATATATTACATCCTACCTGGAAGTCAACAAGGATTAGCTCCACGCTTTTTTATTCTTTCCTTCTTTACCGATGTATTAATATTTTTTACAAATTATTTGAATTTATGAATCAACAAAGCTAAAATAGAAAACAGAATGGATGTCTTTGCCCAGAATGTTAACTTTGCATAAATCTCTTATATTATTATTCATATAAAATCGAAAATTTTACCGTACGGAACGCTCGTCAAAAGCGAAACGACGAAATTGCTTCTTACTGAAATATACTACAATAAAACTCTTTTTAAATATCTCACACGATCTCTTTTGCGCGACTGAGCTACCAGTCGTTCGTAAAGGACCAATCAAGTAGTATTAATACTTCAGACCTTGAAAGAAGGCTTTATGGCCTGAGCGAGTAATTTACCGATCGATTCGCCTTAGCGTGTCTTGGGACTCCCCAAGACACGCTAAGGCGAATAAGGTATGGGCCACTTCAAGAAATGTAAATTAAATTTAGGACTAGGGTGTTATTTAAATACTTGACGAATATAATCGGTTTCAGATTCATTTAATAGAAACATTTAAATGGGCATTTATGGATTGTTAACAATGTTATAAATTTCTTAAATGGATTGAAACATTTTCGGTTTCTCTCTAGAGTTTTCAAGGGTTATTTGATTGGTTTTTCCAATTAGTAAATTTCAATCACGATTTAAAAGAGAAAACATTGAGTAATAAAACGTATCACTTGTAACGGATTAATATATATGATAAAAAAGTATGGAAAAATGAGATATCCAATAAAAAAGTATGCAGGCTTGGCGCTTATTCCACCACACTGCTCCAATGCGGGTTGAATGCACATTTCAGAATTTCGATGAAATTAGACACATGCAGGCTTCCTCACGATGTTTTCCTTCACCGCCGAGCACGGGATGAATTATAAACACAAATTTATTATTTGGAGGTCATCGACATATTTTATTAGTGGATACACAGCCAATGGCTGTTAAGATCCAATATTTAGACTGTATACCGAGGTCATGGGTTCAAACCAATGGGTATGAAAAGTTATTGGGATTTTTTGTCGCAAAAATTGACAGCAGCAGCTCGCGGTCTGGAATTTGGAAGCGTGTACGCTCCCGTGCCCTAGGCAGTACGTAACACCCTTGGTTCTGAGCCTGAACTCCTGTCTCATCGGATTATGAGCAACGGAAAACAAAGTGCTACTGTGTCTGCACACACTTGTGTAATATCATATTATGTCATGCGTAGTCTGCTGGTCTTCCTTGACATTGGCTGCTGTGTCAGAAAGCGGTTCCAAAGACATCATAATTATCATCATATTCTGTATTCCTGTTTCAAATTAATTATATCCACAGTAATAAATCACCTTGGTGCCAAAACATAAAACCACATAATCCAAGTACGAAATTCTGCGCTGACGACTGAGAAATTAAGACTCCGATAGTTTTACTAAATGATTAAAGTACAAGTAAACATTATTTCTTGCAAAATCCTAACATGAGCCCGATTTCACATACAATAACTGGAAAGCGGAGATAAGATAATTAAGGCTTTGTATACACTTTAAGCGGCCAGATTTATTGTTTGTAAAATGCCGTTTAGTATTTCTGAACAATATACTAAATGTTCTCTTGTTAGAGATAGTTTTGTACGATGTTTAATTGTTTCATTCCTTATAAATCTGACGCGTATTCACGTAGGCATTATATACATTAATGCCTTAAGTATATAAACATTACCACAAAAGCATTAAAAATAGTTATTACACAGGTTGACTAAATACCGATAGGTCCTCGCAGCCCGTCTTGTTCAGCACCTTGAGGAGGTCGGTCCGGGTCTTTCAGAGGCCCAGTATGGGTTCAGGGCAGGCCGATCAACAGTCGACGCCCTGGACGCCCTGAAGACTCGGACGACAGAAGCGGTGGCCCGGGGGCAAGTCGTCCTGGCGGTGTCACTCGATGTGACGAACGCCTTTAACAGTCTTCCATTCGAGACGATCAGGGAGGCACTTCTATACCACGGGGTGCCGACCTATCTGAGGAGACTGTTGGAAGCGTACCTCCAGGACCGGGAGGTCCTCTGGGTGGGGGTCAATGGGGAGCTAGTCCGGCATCGGGTAGGCTGCGGCGTTCCACAGGGGTCGGTTCTCGGCCCAATCCTGTGGAACGTTAGTTTCGATTGGCTCTTGAGAGCTCCCGTCCTTCCCGGGATGGGGGTGCTCTGTTACGCGGACGACACCCTCATCACGGCGACAGGGCGAGATTTTGGGGACGCAGCCCGCTTGGCTGAAGTCGGAACTGCTCTCACCGTGGACCGGATGGAAGCGCTGGGCCTGAGGGTCTCCATTTCGAAAACGGAGGCTCTCCTTTTCCACGGTCCACGAAGGGGACCCCCTCGAGGGGCAAGTATCACCGTCCAGGGGACGGTGATCAAGGTGCAGGCCCAGATGAAGTACCTGGGCCTGATCCTGGACGGACGATGGAGCTTCAGGCAGCATTTCGCTCAACTCGGGCCGAAGCTCATCAACGCCGCTGCCGCCCTGGGACGCCTCCTACCAAATGTGGGAGGGCCGGGATCGCTATGTCGGCGACTATATGCCGGTGTAGTGAGGTCAATGGCGCTGTACGGTGCCCCGATTTGGATAGACGCCCTCACCGCTGGCAATCGGGCCCTCTTGCGGAAACTGCAGAGGGTCATAGCAGTGAGAGGTATAAGAGGGTACCGTACGGTGTCATGGACTGCGGCGACACTTCTCGCGGGTGATCCACCTTGGGAACTCCAAGCAGAGGTGCTCGCAGAGGTGTACCGGTTTCGGGCGGAGGCGAGGAACGGCGGCGACCGTCCAGGGTTGGCGGAGGTCGGGCGGATCAGGGCCATAGCCCAGCAAGCCCTGATCGCCCGATGGGAGGAGGATCTGGGGTCACCCACGGCAGGCCTGGCGACAGTGGAGGCGGTTCGTCCCCACTTGAGTCGCTGGGTCAAGAGAAAGCGTGGCACGCTCACGTTCAGGATGACGCAGGTACTTACCGGGCACGGATGCTTCGGTAAGTACCTGCACGGGATAGCGCGGCGGGAGGTGTCACCCTCCTGCCATCAGTGTGGCGCGTCAGTGGACACGGCGTACCACACCCTGACTGAGTGTGCTGCGTGGGGGCCCCAGAGGCACTCCCTGGTGGCGTCTTTGGGCGGAGACCTCTCGCTGCCGAGCGTCATCAACGCAATGCTCGGTAGCGAGGCGTGCTGGTCAGAAATGCGCTCCTTCTGCGAAAACGTTATGTCGCAGAAGGAGGCAGCGGAACGGGAGCGGGAGGTGGACGCTGCTGCAGACCCGATCCGCCGAAGAAGACCGGGGAGGAGGAAACAACGCTACGCGCACCTTCTCCCCCCGCCTCAATAGGCGCCACAGGAGCTAGGAGGGTTCTCAGTACCCCGGGAATCCCCCCTAGGAATTGGAGGCCCGCATTTTTTAGTGGGTATTCCGGTGTGCCGCTAACATCTTGGGCACCGGCGAGTCCCACATACCCCCCCACTTCCACGTGGGGGAAACGCGTAACGCGTTTTTCCAGCGAAAAAAAAAAAAAAAAGGTTGACTAAATACCTGACGGTTACCACTATCCATAGGCACCTTATGAAGTTTTAATCATTGCTTCCAAAACCAATCTACCACAAATCTTGAGAATTGAGGTGATACGTCTCTTTTACTATTTGAAACTGCCTCACTCATCCTTTAAAACAGAACACAACAATACTACTTGGTATCCGGCTTTGGTTAACTTTTACTTGGTGGTAGGACTTTGTGCAAACTCCTCTGGGTAGGTACCACCTACTCATCAGATTTTCTGCCGAGCAGCAATACTTGGTATTATTGTGTTCTGGTTTGAAGAGTGAGTGAGCCAGCTTAACTACAGACACAAGGGACATAACATCTTAGTTCCCAAAGTTGGTGGCGCATTGGCGAAGTAAAGGATGGTTTATATTTCGAACAGCACCAATGTATATATATATAAATGCAAAAAAGAACTTAGTATTACTGCTTGTCGATAGAATAAAAAGACTGGGCTTGCACAAAGCCCTACCACCCAGTAAACATTAAGTTATTCTATTCATATGTATGTTTAAAACAAACTATACACAAAATCAAAATCGGAATATTCTTTATTCAAATATATATAAAACCACTTTTGAACCATCATGTTACAATTTTGAATATAAAGCTACCACTACTGATCCCCATAACTTTCAACATTTATTAGATATATAAACGACATTTATTGCTTTAGAAGTACAAACAAAACAGGATTAAATGTATCGATAAAACATAATGCTTCTGAACAATAAACGTTGAAAATATAGTTTTATATTATTGTTTCATATTTGATGAAACGATGTGAGTTCCGGGCAATAGTATTAATATCCATTGTATTTTATTATTGGACTTAGATAATGTGACATTCTATATATAATAAATGAAAACGTTGGAACGAAGTTGCTTACGTTATTTTATTATGTATTCAAACTCAAACTCAAACTCAAATTCCTTTATTCAATATAGAAGCATTATATTTACTTATTGATAGTCAAATTAAATACTACCACCGGTTCGGAAAAGGAAACACCCTGACCTGAGGAGAACCGACAAAAGAAACTCAGCGGTTCTTTTTTTTGTCAATCTAATTAAATACATATATTGAATAAGAATAGAAATAGCCAGGAGGCGATCGTTTCATTCCCAAGGTCACGTGCTATCAATTATAAACTCACTAACTGTATAGTAACCTTTCGCACACAAGCGTTCCTTTGTTATTAAATAAAAGACACAATTAATAAAATTAAGATCTTTGAGAAAGTTTTCATGTAAAAATATATATATATGAAAACCTATAAAAAAAGAGAAGGAAAATTCGCCCGGAGGCTTAAGCATAAAGCTTCTACACTGACGTGACCATTTCTGCCAGTTCGCTTTACTTTAAGCCGCGTAAAAGTATGTCTTGCGTCGTTCGTCAAATTGGTCCCAAAAAAAAAAAAAAATTTTACTTATTTTACGACCATTAAAAACATATTAAAAAGAGTGCTGCCGTGAGATGCCCGGTTGAACGAAGTTGCCATCACTATTATGTATTAAATGTGTCTTCCATTGATGTCAACAAAATAAATTAACAACGTTTGAGAAAATTGATATCGTTAAATATATAATTTTATTTAACACATTAAAATAAGATTCTGTTGATCTGTCAGAGGGCAGCACTTACTAGAATGAAACTTTATATTATCTGTATTTTTTATCATCTGTATCTGTGTCCCTTGTCGATACTGATTGTGAAAAATAAAGTGCTACGTTGTCCAAAAGAATATCTCGATTTCAATATACTTCGAATCCCATATAACAGGTCATAATCAACAGATATGATAGGAAATAAAATTAAACGATATTATTTAAAATCGTATACAGTACACAGAGAGAAAGACAAAGAGAGGGTAAAGTCGCCTGGAGAGTGAATACCGCTTTTTCCTCACGTGAGGAATTCTGCCAGATCACTCTACTGTAAGCGGCGTAAAAGAATTTCGTTCCAGAAATATTACTATATGTACGTTAAGTAAATTTACTAAGAAGATCTTAACAAAATAGTCATGTATATGACACATTATTTTTTTAAGTATTTTACATATAATTTTTTAGCGTAATTTACTTAATATTGATTATCCGTTAAATAGGATTACGTCGTTACCTGAGAGTGATAGATCAGATATGAAACTAGAACTGCCTCAATAGTTTTATAATAAAACCTTTTTTTCCTAGTCGAAAATCTTAATATTAAAAAAAAAAAAACAACCATAATCAAAAGAAATTACAAAAGCAAAATCTTGTATTTTAAACGATACTTCGTCTCATATTGAATTGTTTCTCAGCGGAAATTCACTTCACTTGTATTAGTGGTCACCCAAAGGAACATTTCACTTTGAGACATTAGCGTGTGCTTCCAACCGAGTGAGCTATTGTTGCCTCTTGTGTCTGTAATTTGATAGCACCAAACGGTTAACTACAATGAATTTGTGGAAATGAATATTTGCACTCATTAAAATACATGTATATATTTTTATCAAACTTTAATATATGCTTTTTTTTTAATCTCTAAGTTAAAACGATTAGTTGTGTAGCATAAGCGGAATGGGATGGCTCCTTATTAATATATGAATAAGTTGAGTCGTCATCACTGTCCATAGAAATGGGCCCTAAAAGGATAATGAACAATTCCTTACGTCGTCGATGCCCCACCGACCTTGGGAACAAGAAACTGCTCATGTAATAACAATGACTGGATGGCATCCAGACGAGCTTGCGCAAAGTCCTACCCCAAGGGAAAGCTAAGACCTTAACTTATTTGGTTTATTAATCCAACCAAACTTACAAAATATATTGGAAAAATGTATGTTAGTTATTAACGTTGTTCTGACGTACTATTATATTATATGTATAATATTTAAATGAGGTTTAAGCGCAGTTTGTAAGTTCGGTTTGGTGTAAAAGTAAATTAATCGAATTAAAAATGTCTTAAACGTACGGTACGATATGTTTTATTTAATTATTATGATTGGATATCACAGTGGGATAGTTAGTTATAGAAGGATTGTTAACAATTGCCAAAAACTTCTAAAAATTATACCTAAAACATATTTAATATTAAATTTCATAACGACACCCCCAATTCCGATGACAATGAAACGCCTGAAAGATTATACCAGAAGTTGGGACATGGAAGTCGGTCAGAAAGTTTGTGGTTGAAAGATAAAGCCGGGAATATTCTTGTTTTCAAATCATAGCGACACAATGGTGACTATTTCTTCCGAAGTTTTTTTTTGTCTTTTCAAAAAAAGAACACGTTCTAAATATTAGTTCTTAAAAAAAAGATTATTTTAATTACACGATTGCCTAAAAAGGATTTTTATGGTTTCAGGATTTGTGCATGTATGTGATCTTCTTTATTCCATGCCAGAATAAATTTATATTTATGGAATTTCGTTCAAATCTAAGTTATAATACAATACTAAGTTAAACTCTCTTTAATTTCAATATAACCAATACGGTTGCGGTATGGCTCCAATTTGAATGTCCTGTTTTAGAATTTTTAACATTTCTACATATTAATAATAAGGCAAATAATGAAGTCATTTAAATTCTTCATTGTGTAGAATATATCAATAATTGTACATGTCACTCTTTAATATTTAAGGATGTATTAAGTCCTTTTGGAGTTTCAACATACTTTTTTAATCCGAATTAAATGCTGGTATAATCGCGTTATAAAGGTTTTTAACACGGTTTGTCAAATTGCTTAACGTTAATAGTTATTGTTTCGCTTCTTACGGTCGTAACGTAAAGTTATACCGCTAATAAACTTTCGTATTAAATAGTCAAGCACAAATAATTATTCGGATCGGACTGAAAGTTCCAAAGAAGTATTCAACCAGCCAACAGCTTTAATAATTATAGAATTATATTGTCAGTATGAATTCAAACTTAAAACCTCATTTCCCAAAAGTATCACGCTATTTTCCTTTCTATATCGTCCATAGATTCAAGCTAGCCCAGGAGTTTTAACACATCTTGCGTGTGCTGTTTTGGACGGCTTGACAGGTGGGGTGACCTTGTGCTGCCGTATGTAGTAGCAAGGAGGAGAAGCATGGGAATAAGGCCACCTTGGCCCCTTGAAGGGATGAGTTACGAGCAGAGCAGAGCACGGGAGGAAGGTTCGATCCGTGTCAAAGTCGCCGATCGCAGTGGTTATAGAGGGTTGGAATCTCACACAACGCAGTTCCTTTCCTAGCGTAACTTTCTGAAGGTTTCTACTGCGTGAAAATAAATGGGAGGCAATTAAGATTGTGGGTTCAAACCTTTGCCCATAAACGCTGACACTGTAATAAGTATATATCACCTTGTGCACTGACAATACGCCGATCTAAGAAATCGTGTATCTCGTGCCTCTGCCTCGTAACTATTTTAAGAAATGGTGATGGTCAAATCAAAAATAGCCCACCTTGCTTCAAAACTTAAATTACTACCACTAAATTGACACAAACATTTGTATTAAACTTACCTTATATGTGCAAGAATTTTTCGTAAAATATTTGGCATTTGTTTGGCATTTGTTGAATGTGTAACTGCAAATCTACACGGAATGTTGGCAAGGATGGCAATAGCATTACTCACACGAAACGCAATGCAGATTCTACGTGAACTCGAGCCAATTCTTCAATGAGATTTGAGGCAATAGTTTTTATAAAACACTAGGTAGCCGCAGTCGAACTTACTAGTTATCCACTTGGACGTCACCCCATTTTATATTTCCTTTGTGTATGCACAATGCATGCTTTTAGGAATTTCCTGACCTTTGGTATGAGGGGAAACCATCATCAACCATATTTTTGATTTCAAAACTAGTTTACATAGTTTAATTAGAGGTGGTAGAAAATGTTGGCCACATAAGGATCGGTTTATACTTCATGCTGTTCCATAGTCGAAAGACAAAGGTGATATACAAAAAGATGAATATTTCCTCATCAAAAATAAAGGATCTTATATATAGACGCCACTGCAGCGAAGAAAATCTGCGAATATAGTGTAGGTTGGGCTTTATTTATTTTTTTATATAGGAACAAAAAAATAGAACCTTACCTAATCGATATTACCACATTCAGATTTTTTTATTTGGGGTGGAGTTAATATATATATACCAAAATAAATTAGATTATGTTGATTGAAGCAACTCGAATATAATTAGTTAGAGGTAAAATTTGACCTGAACTTCAAATAAATGCTTTATAACTTAATTCGTGAGATGTGCTATGATATTCTGTCTCGTGTATGTGTGTTTCAATTCTCGTAAATCCTGTGTTACTGATATTATTATTGTTTGTACGAAACATCCTCACATTATTCAAGTTTTAAAATCGAACTATATCTGAGCTGAAAAATAAATATTTCGGGCATACGTTTCAATGATCGGAATACGTAATATTTTGTCCGTAGATAGAGCCCTCGATGTACAGCTTGGGTTTTTTTTCTCTCGCTATCGACAGCTGTCGTTAAAACTGTTTTTGAAAGTGATTTTTCAAAACAGTTTTCATTTTCGATCTCCACTGGCCTTTTCCGGCTTTCAGAATTCTAACAGTTATATTTTATCTAACTGTACAGAAAGAGGGACTAAAGTGACACACAGCTTATAAAATTCGTATTATTATTTTATAAATAATATCATAGTGTATATTTAATTATATATTTTTTATAAAATACGTGGGCGGGAACATGCACCACCTGATGGCAAGTGATCACCATTGCTCATAATGGTGCTGTAAGAAATATTAACCGTTCTTCACATCACCAATGCGCCACCGACCTTGAGAACTAAGATATGTCACGTGCGGCTGTAGTTACGCTGGCTCACCTTTCAAACCAGGTCGCAACAAAACTAAGTTGTTGTTGTTTGGCGGTACACGTGATGAGTAGGTATTACCTACCCTAACCGATCTGTAGTAAGCCACCAAGTAAGGTGAGTATGAATCTAAATATTTAAAAGGATTTTTTTTAATTACGTGAATGTGTTTAAAATAGGATTAAGGATATGAATAAAAATATATTATATAATTTATTTTTTATATCAATATTATTTTACGTTCCTATGTACGTAGTACGTGTTACGTACATGTAGCCTTTTTTCTTCTTAGACTCGAATATTCTACAAAACATCCTTAAAAATACCGCCTATCTGCACTTATAATAATTCTAATATAATAATAAAAACAGAGTTTTGGGTTCAGTTGAATAATCATGCACGCTCTAAGTAAGCAGTACTTATCAATATTTTCTATTAAAAATAAAACATACATAACATAAGCAGCCCGTAAATGTCCCACTGCTGGGATAAAGGCCTCCTTTCCCTTTGAGGAGAAGGTTTGAGCATATTCCACCACGCTGCTCCAATGCGGGTTGGCGGAATACACATGTGGCTGAATTTCGTTGAAATTAGACACATGCAGGTTTCCTCACGATGTTTTCCTTCACCGCCGAGCACGAGATGAATTATAAACACAAATTAAGCACATGAAATTTCAGTGGTGCCTGCCTGGGTTTGAACCCGAAATCATCGGTTAAGATGCACGCGTTCTAACCACTGGGCCATCTCGGCCCAGTGGTTAGAACGTAGAACGTGGTATAAAACACAACTTCCAAATTAAAATCGCGTTAAAATTAAAACTATATCTATAAGATTCCATTTCCAATTCTTTAATAAGGAAATTTCAGCCATTACTTCTATCTTTTAAATTGAAGAATGGAATTTTCAATGGACTGCCTTTGCTTTAAGTTAAAATGGAGGAATAATAAAAGCGCATATCCTAAGAAAACTTTTCCGTTAAAGCTCTCTTAAAATATACACCGCATACTTTTCACGAAAAGATCAGCTATAATTCAGCTGACCGAAATATGGTTTGAGTCTGGAGATAAGCTTAAAACTTTATATTACTAATTAAATTACTGAAAAAAAAATACATTATAATGTTACTATCAAGGCTCAAGACTAGTAAAAGTATGCCAATCTTAACTCAGGATATTGTGTTCGATCCCTCGATTTGCCATCACTGAATTTTTAAGACATGATTGGAAATCATAGACAGGAAAAACATACACTAGTGCACTGTGATATATCTGGTTTAGTAAGTTTTTTTTTTTCTGGCTTTTATGGTTTAGTAAGTTAGTTTTTACTGAAAACGCCGTGTCAAAGTCAAAATATTTACATAGTGTACACTAAGGACATGTCAGACCTAAAAGAAACTCAGCATACTTTGATTAATTAAATATATTTTACAACAAAAAATGTTTTCATATTCTTCCGGTACAAAACGCCAATTCATATGTAAGGGTCTAATATTTCGGTTTGACGGGTGTATTACAAGAGTCATAACATCTTAGCTCTTAAGATTAGTTGGCGTTTTGACTAATGCAAACACTGACAATATTTTTGGACGGTGACTTCTTACCAACAGGTGACCCATTTACCAGTACACCCTACCTTGTATAAACCGATTTCAGTCGGTATTAAACTAATTAGTTTGAATCAGCCAACCGTAAATTGTGTGTTGGTTGGGTTGAGTTGACTTTGTCTTAATGTAGTTTGAGTAAGATACAAACCAACTTCTGACTGTTATAATAAAAATAGGTATTTTTATTATACAATAATTTTAATTTTACTTGGTAGGATGTAGGATTTTATGCAAGTCTGAGCAGGCAGTCATCAAACAGGAATACCTAATATTGTTGTGTTCCAGTTTGAAGGGTGAGTGAGCCAGGGTAACTACAGACACAGGGGACATAACATCTTAGTTTCCAATGTTGGTGGCGCATTGGTGATATAAAGAATGGTTGATAATTCTAATATCACCAATGTCTATGAACGGTTGTGACCACTTGCCATTAGAACTGTTTGCTCGTCCGACAACCTATTACACAAAAAACAGAGAGTAAGCCTCATGATTTTCACTCATATCAGCATATCATCTTTGTTCAGGCTTCGCGTTATATTGACGATGAAAGGAATGAGTAATATTTATTAAAGACGATTTACATATATGGGCGGTGTTGTCCACTTACCATCAGCTAGCTGATGACCTCTCATCTTACTTAAACTTAAACTTAGATGAAGATTACATATTTTGAAGATTCTATATTCGAATTTCTTTGATATTCACGTAATGAAAGAAAAAAAAATCTTTATTACCAATGAAATATTCTTTCAACAGATCGAAAGCAGGTCATATAGACGGTAGACTTTAATTGACTTGAACGTAAGTTTGAGCGTTTTGTAATTTATTTTCTGTCCTCGAAACTTCGTATGTAGGAACTCGACCTGACTTTTCAAGAATAAAGACTCTTTTAGAAAAGTGATGCTTTTTTTATTTTAACCAACGGTTGTACATAAAGGATCATCCTAGTACATTTTTTAGTATCATTTATAACAGTAGAAGTCTACTGTCATTTAAAGTATACGTTATAAATATATAAATAATTATAATATAATCATACCTTAATTATACTGTTAATCTAAGTAGATAATTGAAAAGAAAAAAAATTAACAGTAAATCACAA
Source organism: Vanessa atalanta (assembly GCF_905147765.1). Classification (NCBI taxonomy): domain Eukaryota; kingdom Metazoa; phylum Arthropoda; class Insecta; order Lepidoptera; family Nymphalidae; genus Vanessa; species Vanessa atalanta. The sequence goes on from NC_061896.1 coordinate 3,913,257, forward strand.
CAACAAAGGCAATTATAAAACTATTTTATAGTATAGAAATTAAAAAAAAAAACACTTAAATAATTAATTAAACACACGAGTACACATATCTGCACACATAGATACGAAATTTAAGATACGTAAGATACTTTTGGGATGTATGTTTAAACCATTTTGGTAAGTTTTGTTTGTCTTGGTGGATGATCAGGGTACCCAACAACTGTGTTTATCAAAAGGCATGCTTTATTAGAAAAGTTATTAAATTATGTATATAGGTATACTATGTTTCTTATATAAAATTGAATATTCATACCGAATAATTCGAAAAACAGTCCAAAAACAATAACAATACAATAGAAAATGTTATACCTTTATGTTTAACGCAGATGGAATCTCTACTTGACAAGGGTAAATATAATACACCCCACCCCTACAAGGGGAACTGGGTTATTTGGGTTTTTTACCCCCTATCGACGAATATTCGGAGGGTTGCTCTCTGTCCCTCCCGAGCCTTGCTACGTTTTTCTTTTCATTGAATGTGAGAGATAGAATTAAGGGAATTGTTATTTCCGACAAGGACAAAAACCAAGTATTAAAAAGTAAAATCATAACCTAACATATATATACATATATATAATATCTCTGTGTGTTTGTATAGTCTTATGAAATTAACTTAGGGGTTCGATTTTTTGACCAAAATACTTAATTGATTTTTAGTTGAGAAATTTTATAATTTAAAAAAAGATTACTATGAAAAAGGAACATAGAAGTTACTCGTTGTCGTACGCTTCGCTTGCCTTTCAATTATTGGTCGTTAGGTATTAAGTATAAAAAGTATTCTTTGTCCTTGGGTATGTCCACCAAATTCCATCAAATTCGTTTCAGTGATTGGTGGAAAGAGCAACAGACAGACAGAGTTACTTTCGCATTTATAATATTGCACATACTAACACACATACAATCCCGAAGTCATAGTTTCGTTATTAATTTTTATATTCACGTATAAAATGCAATAATATCAACTTATGTTTCAAGTAACGTTAATAAAGAAAAGTTTTTTAATATCAAAGCCTCAAAGCACTCTGCGCCCCCTAATTCCTACGCAAAAGTTATGAGGAGTGAAATGTGTACGGAAATAACATATACTGACGTAAAAATAAAATTGCCGTTATAAGTAATGAAATATAATTTTTATGATACGGCTTTTAATTCGGGCTGACTAAAAGTTTTCTGTCTTCTTTTCTCAAATATCGAATTCCTTGTGACAGAAAGAGAGAAAATGCCTCTTAAGTATGTATTTGAAAAAATCTTATTACAACAGTTATTTAAGAAATTATTGTCTATTGGTTTGTACAATTAAAACTATTTAAGTATATTTTTTGTCAACCGTGTTTTGGTAGCTATTGGCCAAATGAAATTTAAAAATAGAATATTTTTATGACCGAACGAACGCTCCTATTGATTACATGATAACCACTTGAACCTCAGTAAAATACCTACACGTATTAAAGTTACCAGAGTTCCATTGTTGTATTTACGTATGTATATGTGTTGAACGTACCGATCTTCCAAATTAATTTTATCCGACGAATTTAACACGAGTAGTTGAAATTGATTTAGCTGTTTTTATAATTCGAATCCGTATTTATTTTTTTCAATAAAAACTGCACTAATATCTTTGATAAATTAAGTTAAAAAGGGTAATCGATCAGTACAGACAGCAATTGTTTTTATTTATGAACAAATAAAAAGAACAGTCATTATCTTCGACTAAAAAACCCCGGTATGTGAAAATGCCCTCGATCTCCTCCATAACCGGTTATATATGAAATAGGTCATATCAACACACCGTAATTGTTCCATTATCGACTGGTAATGGTCTGTTACGCATCACAGTGCTAAACTTCAAGTTTGCTGACGTCATTGTCGTAATTACGAGTTACCTTATTGTATTTAAAATCTGATATTTGAAAATCGAAAATTAGAATTATCGATGTTCCATTTTCGAATGCTAATTTGAAATGATTGTTGATTTGTAATAAATTTCTTCTATCCTGAAACATTTGTACAGACACTAAAATTAAAACGTGTTTTTTTTTCTGGCGTTCATTTACGCTCGTTGAGCCTAAAATATTCTGCCAATATCACGTATGATACACGACGAAACGTAGGTATTTTAAGCCATTATTTGTGGTCTTTTTTTCTTATATTTTGACACACGTATTTATGTGTAATAATTACGTATTTTGTGAACATAAAAACTCAACTGTGTTTAATATTTGCCTATTGAAATATATATAAACAAAAATTAACGTCTCTACAATGTGTGTGACGTCATAATCGTCGTGAAGCTACGATCACACTCACCGTGTAAGACAAATAAATATTTAAAAAAAAAAACTAATATTAAATCATCTGAGAACTACTATATAAAAAAAAAATGTATGAAATTATTGCTTATGGCAATAAAACATTTGAATATCAAAGTTTAAATATATTTTCTAGGTTATTATGAAAATACAAATTGTTTATAACCTATGCAGTATGAATCTAATAAAGGCAGTTAAGATAGACTACATAATGGCAACTCTTCATGTGCTCTCAGTAGCTTAGAGAGCGATCGACCTACTTTTTAGATGAACTTTTACTTAGAATCATTCATGTATATTTATATATATATATTCAATAATCAAGTATATAAATTGTTAACGTTCTCAAACGATTTCAAGATTACAATCATTTTTATTTTTACAATGAAAGAATATTTTGTATCTGTATATAATGTCTTAAAGACTATTTTAATAGTTGTTTCGATTATATTATAAGTGAAAATGGATATTTCGAAATCTAAAATCGTGTTAAAACAAACTCCGAGTCGTCATTCCCTTCAAAAGGAGAGTGGTACATTTACAGGGCGCTTATGTTATTAAGATTTTTAATGCGTTTTTTTTTTTCTTTTTTTCTATTATTATTAACTAACAAAAGAAAGAATGAGCTTATATTTTTAAAAGGGTAAAAGTCTTCGATCAAATCCACCCGTGCTAGTCACAAGTTATTTATAACCTGAACTTCTATTAAAACGACCTAAATCCCTTCTTAAGCCACAAAATATTTTACGTCACAATACAAAAGACGACAAGAAAGGTCCCAAGCAAATATCTGAATATTTTACGATACTGCAGTTCCTCATATGCGGCTTTTGTGTGGCAATAGTGTTACCGCAAAATTGTGGTTTGAAATGCTTTGATATACTTATATTTTAAGTGAAAATATGTGTTTTTAGAGCCGAGGTGGCCCATTGGTTAGAACGCGTGCATCTTAACCGATGATCGCAGCACTGAAATTTCAATTGGTTAATTTGTTTTCATAATTCATCTCGTGCTTCGGCGTTTAAGGAAAACCCTAATATCGTTTTGTAAAACGACGATTCTGAAGTGATGTAAAAGCCTACTTGAATAAAGTATATTTTGTCATGTAAAAAAATGTCAAGAGTTTAATTTTTGTGCAAAGTTTTAAAATGAAATCTTTCTTTTTTTGCGACGGAATTTCTCCGAAAGTTTTTACGTGTGTTGCAAGCGCTTTATTTTTGATTGAGCGATGAAACAAGATTTTGTAAAAAAGGTCCAATGGTAGCAAAATCCGACAGACGTTAACATACCCGGTTTTATACCGGATCGGATTGATGTGCTGAGGAATGAATTTATTGACCTAGGTTAGTGCAGTGCCTACGTCAGTGCCTACGTACTGAAAAGAAACTTGTTCCAAGTAAATCAGTACGTTTTAAAGCAAAAGAATATTTAATTTCAAGATTTCAGAACGACTTGAGTTTTGATTTAATTATTTGGAAAAGTTTTCTGTTCTAGCTACCGGACTCCATTGTCTTGCGTTATATAATCTATTCTAGATTTTAAGTCAACATCCGATTTAAAAAAGAAAGAGGATGGTGAGAGAGAGACAACTATATATATCTGTGTTAAGGTATAATTTTTTTGTTCGTGAACCGATTTTGTTGTTGTTCATCCCAATTTCGTATTAGACCATGTTAAATTTATGTTTGAAGCATGACTTCAGGGCAAATTTTGATTGGTTTTTATTTAATAACCAATTATATGAAATACTGTAACAGTTTTCTTTAAGTTAAAAATTCTCTACACGAAATAAAACCTACTTCTATCAACAAATGAATGTTCATTATTTTCATAGTATCTTTTTCATTAATTTGCGGTACCTATTATGTTACCTGCAAACTATCCATCAGCCTTATCGCAACTGGTCGGCTTTTCAGTAAATCCGAAAAAGTTCAATTCATCTAAAAAGGCAAAAAGCGAAAGAACTACCTTTTCATTCTACGACATACATTACAATGATAAATGGTGCCTTCCGTGCCACTTGCCCGAACACAAAGAATATTCAACCATATTTAATGGGATGTAAGATTTATTTTACTATAGCTTGTAATTTGTTAAGTAAGTACAAGCTGGTGAGCTATGGTCAAGATTTGTATTATCTGGTCATTTTATAACATGGTTCATTATATTCTATACATTGGCATAAAACACGAAAACATTTTATGCTGCTGCTAAATTCAAATGAACTGACTACTGCCAAACATTTAACTTAGAAAATGTCTTCCCCACAGCCTCTATGGCTGTCAATCATTTCTAAAGATTGATTTCTAAGTTGTATTTAAAATACAAAAAATTAAATGACTCAACAAATATATGTTCCTAAAATTTGAAGAAAGGCGAAGAAAATAGCTTATAAATATTCCTTGTTGGATGAAGGCCTCCTATTCTCTCGGAGAGAAGATTTGGAGATTTTTGTTCTGTGATTATAGTAGCGTAGTAAAATACCACTTAAATCACAAAACAACAAAACACAAATTAACCATATGAAATGTTAGTGCTACTTTGGTTCTTTGGTTTAAATGTTCGATCGACAAATTCTTTTCACAAGGCCATCAGCTTTGACTCGGTCAGACTTTGGGTCAGTCAGAAATTCAAAATATTTTATACGTGTTTTATTATACGGTTAGACAAAGTTAGTACTTTACGATAATGTATTAGCAGGAGAAATTCCCTGACAAATTTTCATAGCTTCGCTTCGCTCCTGACAAATTTGAAATACTGAAAGGGGTTTGGCATTCGAAGTAATCAGTCCCACGTCAGATCGGATTACGTCATGTTCAAGACTCCACCTGAGAACTGTTTGATGAATTAAACTAGCACAGGACGTTTTTGTGTGAGATATCTACGCTATTGTATAGATGTTTGATTGCAATCTCAAAAGGCTTGTGACGTAGATGGATTAAAAGACATTCGTATTTGTTGGGCGCTACGTTGGTAACGGATGGAACAGTATCGACATATGAGAGAACGTATAATTCCTTGGGACCAAGTGGTTTATATCAGAGAAGATGATTGGTGAAAAAAGTCATACAGAAAAATATAAAAGTGTATCAATTTGTGCCATACAAACAGATGAAAAGCTTAACCCTTAAAAGACAAATGATTCATGAATAAGCATTAGAGTTTGTTGTGTCTATTGTGAAATATGTTGATTTGTATTTGGGTTAAATTTAAATTTAGCAAAGATTTTTATACTCTAAATTCAAGAGACAAGTGAATTTCTCTTAGTTGAAATTCATACAACAAGTCTTGTTAATAAACTCGATGATCCAGTTTCTGACGTTCTGATAGATTGACATCATTTATAATACTCCAACCTAATAAATTTGGAGGAGGTAAGTAGAAAGGAAATTTAGAACACCAATGCAACTACAAATATTAATTTAAAAGTGTAAGAGGTTATGGTAGGGTTAGGGAATTGTACGTCTGGATAGGTACTACCCACTTATCCATTATTATTCTAGAATCAAACAGCAACACCAGTAGAGGCACAAGGCACATAATTGCCAAAATTGATGTCGCATTGACGATGTAAGGGATACTTAATATTTCTTACAATGACAATGTCTAAGGTGGCCCATTATTATCCGCTTATTTTAAATGAAAATAACATACGTTAAAACCTATCCGTATTCAAATTTAGACGGTACATTTAAATCTTGAATAGAACCTTTTTTTCTTATTTATATATAAAGGACCCGCAATTTTTATCATTTTAGATCAATGCAGAATAAGGCTACATTTACCCCTCTACCAAGCTGTCTGACCTCTGCATCTAATTAAGCCTTAACGATAGATATAAACTTCAACTTGCCCGTAAATATTCGCACGGCCTTTAAATTTACATATTAACGTAAACATTTCTCTTACAAACTTAAATTTATAGCTTAGAATATTTTTAGCTAATTAAAAAAAAAAACATAGTGTAATTTTTCAGTCGCTAGATGGCACTACAGGTACTTTAAATCTCACTATCGTTTTTTACTATTAAATATTGAAGTATCTTATGTTTCTCGACTGTATTACATTAAATTTAGTTGGATCTTCCAAAACGATTGTTATACTCGAAGTATTGTACGATAGTTGTTCAAAGGCATACTGTGTGATATGGATTTCGCGGACAAATTATAAATGTTACGAGCTTAAACATGTGTGTGCCTGTGTCATTAGCACATGTATGGATGTCCGAGTGATCATAAACAGACTCACTAACATTGTTTTATTAAAAGACTCCCAATAATTCGTGTAATAAAATTATTTATGACTATTGTATCATTATTTTATTACCAAATAAGTTTGGTCACTGTTCTTCACTGAAGATGATAATATTGATACATTACTTCTTTTTGGCAAAGTACTATTAATAATAATTGTTATGTTTTATTCTATAATGATAAATAAAGTTACTAATATCTTGTATATTAATTAATAGAACGTACATGAAACAAGTAAGTTTTGCCATTGAAAGATTTAACGCCTGATTTTTATTTATTACAGAATTATGCAATGCAGCAACCAAGATCCAGGCTTCGTTCCGAGGCCACCAGGCCCGCAAGCAGACTCAAGTAGAGACCAAGACCAAGGAACAACAAGATAAGGTACAATATATTCGAATATTATCCTCAAATATTTCTTTCCGGAATATCTTAGGGACACTTTTTTAAATTGACATTGATATACTCCTATCACTTAAAAATCATAAAAAGCCGAAGTCATACTCAGTCTTATTTTTTTCTGATCGTATTAGATTGAATTATTATCATATTTTCAGAAGAAATAGAGAATTCACTGGTTTGCGAACATTGCCATATATAATCCCACGCAGTTGAATAGTATTTGTGATTAACCACTAATGGTCCTATTTTTAGCGCAATTATATTAGTGGCGTAATTGATGTGGATAGTTATATATAGTTTTGATGATAAGAGATTTCTTATGTTAGCTTCCTAAAACTTTTCCCATCAATTTTACTCTAAATGATCCTTTCAGTAATTCGTACTATGAGATCAGGATACTGTCTATTCCTGTCTCAAATATCTTTGTATCTTCAATCAACTATCAGACGTTGGTGTTCCTTGGATTATGTTAATGGATATATAATCTATAATAATATTATAAATTCAGAAGTCACTCTGTCTGTCTTTCTGCTCCTCTTTCACGATTAAATCACTGAACTGAATTTGATAAAATTTAGTATGAGGTAAGATTGAACTCCAAGGAAGGACTACTTTTTATGCCTAACACCTAAAACGCTATCTGAACTACGGGCGACAATTACTAGTTATATATTTGGATTTGCTTTCAATGAATTGTTAGAATTTTCATGTGATATTATCAAGCAACCAATTTTATTCATTTTGAAGATGCTAGGAAGGAAGATTTAGGAATATTTCCAAAGCTCTTAACAAATAGTAATTTACATTTTTGTACTTTGGTTAGAATGCTAACGGTCTGGGTTGCGTTAAAATCATATAGCCTATTTTCAGAGAACAGCTCATTCATAGATCAATATCAAGTCAAGTAGTTCTTATAACAGCAATATCTATTACTACGAGCAATGTTTAGGATATGGTCACCTCATTCAACGTCCAAACTTTCAATGTTTTTTTATACATACCGACAATTTTGTCATTTTTATACACCCTATATAGTTTTATACATACTTCTTTATAGTTATTTTTTTTAAAGCCTTCATGGCTACAGGTTACATTATTGTATATATGAATATACTAAAGAATTTCTTTTAAATTAATATCTTCGTCTACTATATAATGTATGTTTATTTTTGTTGATCTATCTATTTTTCACTATCTATATACAAGTGTTCGTAACGTGTCATCGTATAAAGTTTACACATTAAAATAACTTGAATTAAAGTTTTAGACGTCAGTTTTGTTAGAGCAAAAGTTACCCTTTGTTGAGAATATTGTTATTGACGTTATAAAATTCAATGTCTATTATACCATATACGGTTTTATCGAACTTGTTTAGCGAGTTGCTCTGCTTCATCGCTAGGTTATTATATACTGCGGATTATGAGATCCTGAGTTTAATATCCAAGTTGATCCAAGTGAGTTATTTAGTTTTTCTGATAAGAAATTATTAGTAACATCTCGGGGTATGGAACTTCTTCCAAACAGTGGTTACAATCCTATATTTCTAAAAACTTGTAGAATAGTTATCACTGTGGCTAAACTTTTTCCGGTGGTGTAGAACTAACTGTCCTATCTGTTTACGAGAGTGAACCTAAAATAAATGCAGTAAAAATACTCCCCTAATTATTATTATTTAAGAATGAACTGTTTCAGGGTTTGATTGTCAGGTGTTAGGATATATGTATAATAATAAATGTCACACGCTGCTTCGCTGTCGTTTTAAGGGTTGTCAGGTGGAAAAAAGTTACTTATTTTTGAGGTTAAAGCTTGCTTTTTACTTTCACATTTATAATATTAGCATAGATTATTAATATGTATCTATAATAATTAGTCTCTACATTGATACTCCGATAACACACCATAGATGATATATTTTTTTTATTTATTTATAATAGGCTAACGGACAAATGAAACAGCTAAGCCATCACTTCAATTAAAGAATAAATACTTGATACTATTTACAAAAGATACAAGCCTTTAATCTTGAAAGCTGCCATTTTAAAAACTTAAACATCACGCGTCTAAGACTAATGGAACTTTAATTCCACGTATTAGTATGTTGGTTGTCTACCGTGAGTAGTCGAGCTATAGGGTTGTCGTTAGTTTAAAATAATAATTGCAACATGTTTTTTTTTTTAATTTATTGATTTTTTTTATTTTTTTTTTATCAATATATATAATTATAATGTTTCATTTTAATGTAAGAGAAACTTAAACGAAACCGATAAAAACATACTTATTCAAATTTTGTTTTTGCATAGTATATTTACTTAACTAACGGAATAGTTAGTTGTTTTATGACTATTTGTTTTTTTTTTTTCTGTAAATAGTAATACCAAATGACAGCCTACAAATGAAGTCAAACTGTTTTTTTATTGTTTTCGTATTTGTAACCACAACTATCCGAAGCCATAGGATAATCCGAAATAAATTCTTATCCGTAACCGTATCTGAAACTGATATAATATTATTCGTATATCCGTATCCAGCTACGAAATTACATATTCATAACATCGCACGTATTTAGTATGAAATATATTTTTTCATCCGATATGTTTAAACATAACTTTTAATATCTTATGTTTATACGATGACACGAAAGAAATAGATAAATAGATAAAAAATAAAATCTATACAATATTATAGACGGGGATCTTCAGAGATGATGTCTAATATATTTTTCCAAAGTAACCTCACAGAATAGGATTGTTTACGATTTTTTTTCGTTATTTTCGATGCATGAAAGTCCTAACAATTTACTTCCTTAAATCGATCTGAAGTGAAAAAGGCTTCTACCCAAGGCGACATAAGAAATGGTAACTATTCTTTATTTATTCAACGCTGTCCACTATTGGAACTACGGATAGGTATGATCCGTAGTTCCTATATAATGATGAATATTTTTAGCCATTAGGTAATCAAGAAGTCTATCTACTTATCCACCCTTTAAATGAAACATATAAAAAACAAATACGTTTTAATGTAATAAAAAAAAAGTTTGCTTATTTTTATTAATAAAACTCACGAGGTATTAGCGGGAATATCAACACGTCATAGAATTTAACACCTCATCAAATTGCCACCACTGGTAAAAGGTTATTTATCGCTGAGAATCGGAATTGCGGTTTCACGTGGAAATATTGCGAACGTTCTGACCGCTCTTACAAATGATCATGATTTATTGTTTTTAATTTTGATCTCTATACAGATTTAATTAAGGTTTAATTTCCTGTTTTTCCTTAATTGATATTAATGACAAGATAATCGGTTGATTTAATTTTCTATAACACTTCGGATGGAATCTTTTACACAACGATACCGAATATTTTATACCAGTTTTTTGTGACGAAACAAAATTAAATTCTAATGACACCGGACCTTTGCTTATTTTGCAGTAAAAAAATCAAAACCTATATATATCATAAATAAAGCTGAAGAGTTTATTTTGTTCTCGCTAATCTCAGGATCTATATAATTTATTGTGAAGGAATAAAGATTATATAACATCACGCTACGACCCACAAGGGACGGGGCGTCGTTGGACGCTGGAAGCCGAGTGGAACAGTAAATATAATCTTAGGTATAATAATGGTGTATATAAGGTTAAGCACGTTAATGGATCTACCAGAAAGATTTAGAAAAAATATTTTCTCACAGATATTATCTGAAAAAGTTACCACTTGATTACACGATATGACCCTTAATGGCTGACAAATATCCAAAAATATTACCTAATCCAGCCAACCGAATAAAACATTTGTGTATAATCTTAACGGATAAAGTTAAAGGGCGCAGCTAGTGAATTTTTTTTTTTAAAAAGCCTGACTGGCAAATTAATGTATTCATGGAAGGTCACCAACATAGACATTGGCGCTGTAATAAATATTTATTATTAACATTGTCAATGTGCCACCAACCTTGGAAAATAAGACGTCACGGCCCTGCCTACCCATATAATCATATGGGCTGAGTTACCTTTCAGATTTGGTGGTAAAATACATAATGAGTTACGGTAGGTGGCCCAAACGGAATTGGACGAATTCACCAAACACGTAGTTAATATTTGTAACAACATTATTCAACGGTACTTGCATTTTTTTAAATTTAGAATATGACGTATTTTGTAATTCAAAAAGAACTCGTTCCCTACAAACACTGATTGCAATTCCACTTAAATAAATCTAGATGGCAGACGCAGAAGATGAAATTAAAATACACTTCCTGAAAATTTTTAATAAAAATTGTAAATTCTCTTATTTATGTATAAAAAGGTTTTATATCGTTCCACTTTTTATGTTAACATAATGTTATCAACTTAATGAAGTAAAAAGTAAAACTAGTACTGTCATTATTTCGAAGTGATTAAGTTACATCATACTTTCTGGTAATACTGTTTTGTCCTATATAAAGATTTTTCCTTCCTTTTTTTACTTTTTTTTTTATTTAATTTCATATTTTGCATTTTGTAAAAAAATTTTTTCTTAATTTAAAAATCTTATCTTCTCTTTAATTAATACTAGTGGTTAAAACGCGTACATCTTAACCGATGAGTTCGGGTTCAAACCAAGGCAGGAACCACTGAATTTTCATGTGCTGAATTTGTGTTTATAATTCATCTCGTGCTCGGCGGTGAAGGAAAACATCGTGAGGAAACCTGCATGTGTCTAATTTCCACGAAATTCTGCCACATATGTATTCCATAACATTAACCCGCATTGGAGCAGCGTGGTGAAATATGCTCCAAACTTTCTCCTCAAACGGAGAGGAGGCCTTAGTCCAGTAATGGGAATTTTACAAGCTGCTAATGTATCGTATATATGTAATGTAATTAAATCGCATACGCCTATGTTAATTATTATTTAAAAAGATAAATTAAACGTTGAACTGAATAAAATAATCATACGCTACAAACGTGCTACGAAAACAGACTCGTAAGAGAAACGTCAATATACAGAATTTTAAAACAACGAGCTTGACAAATTAAAAAAAAAATCAAGTAAATAAAAACTCATTAAAAAATGCTTTCAAAAATTATTATAAAGGATTCGTTTGTGAAAAACTCGAGCTAATTTTAAATTCATTTCGAGCTCATATTTTTAAACCAACGCGGCAAACTGACAGCTCCGAGCTATAATAACTCGCGTAGTCTATTAGAATAGATTTATAATATTTTACGTTGTAGGAAATTTTACACCAGATAATAAAAAAAAGTTTACTTAAATTTTACTGGCCTTTGTGCTGTCTGGCGTACGTGACAACGTTTGGAGTTATTTTATCCGCAAACATAATTACTCTGTATATAATTAACTAGATAATAGTCCATCTAATGACCACATTAGAATTTCAATCGTTGGGCCATTGAATCGCCACTTTAATAAGAACTGTGAGTTCCTTCTACTGACCTTCATCCAAGGTGTCATCCATTCTTGTCTTTGGATGAAAGTATTTTTGAGACTTCCTGTCAAAACGACGCAACGACGTCGCACTATTTTTATTTTATAAATAAAAACCGCGTACGTGACCGGACCGCAAGCGGACCGGTTGCGGCACTACTGCCCGACACAATTGTTATGATTTTTTTCTGAACGATTTCTGCCATCTGTACCGGACATGTAGTTCAAAAGAAATTGCGCAATCACAATTGTATTTTCTCTTCTCCTATCCTCACAATCTGTTAGACAGGAAATTCGAAATGACGTAAAATAGATTAGGCACAGGACCAGAGGTTTTACGTGCTTTCCGAGACACGAGATAAAATGCTACAACATTCCAGATTTTGGGCTGCTACTGCGATTTCAAAGATAATATTTGAGCAACTGTTATTTTGCACCAATAAAACTTCTTTATACCTTTATTTTGTAAAAAAACGAACATGAAATTCAACAAAAATCAAAATCAAAATTTTCTTTATAAAAGTCTGCTCATAAAAGCACTTTTGAATCGTCATGTTACACTGTTAAATTAAATATAAAGCTATCATTCGCAGCCTGTGAATTTCCCACTGCTGGGCTAAAGGCCTCCTCTCCCCTTGAGGAGAACGTTTGGAACATATTCCACCACGCTGCTCCAATGGGGGTGGTCGGAATACACATGTGGTAGAATTTCGTTAAAATTAGACACATGCAGATTTCCTAACGATATTTTCCTTCACCGCCGAGCGCGAGATAAACACAAATTAAGCACATGAAAAGTCAGTCAGTGCTTGCCTGGGTTTGAACCCGAAATCATCGGTTAAGATGCACGCGTTCTAACCACCGGCTCGGAAAGTAAATTCTTCTGAGAAGAAACGGCAAAAAACTCAGTAGTTACTCTCTTCCATCATCTTAATCAAAGAGTACGTAAAGTACGATTAAATTTAATTAATGTTTGTAGATTTCTAATAGAGACTGATTATTTTTAAAAATCGACCTCTGTAACTATTATACTGACATATACGTGGTTTACTATTTAGTGCGGCAAATTGCGGTTTACACGCGGCTTCGTTGCGGTTTTTATACGTATACGTATACGAATATATCCAGCGCTGGTTTGGCTGCATCGTCATATACGTGAAACTGTGTTGTGTTGCCAGTAAAATTTCTTTCCTCAGGAAAAAAGTTAGTATAAAACGTACAATCATAAAATACTTTAGTAGAAAACTATAAAATTCCTCGAAATCCTTGGACAGTTACAAAGTCGATCTACATCAAATAAATAAGTTACCAAAAAAAATCCCATAGATAAAATCGTACCTTTTTAGTATCCAAGTATATTTTATTTGTGCGTGAATCTGTTTTTCTGATTTTTGACTTTTCTTTAAAACTATGACCGATCGACACGGAATCATTCGTAGGTGGTTTAAGGCAATTATTTTTTTTATTTTTTTTTAGTACTCACCCCCTATTATATTTAATATAATACCCAACAAAGTGGGTGGATAGTAAAAATATTGTTGTGGGTAGTTATAAAATTCACTGCACAACAAGTCTAACTGAGTAGTTGAGTAACCATTCATGAAATTTTGCTTAAGCTTAAACCTTGGTAGGGGTAAAGTAAGTAAGGATAAAGTAAAATAACTAAATCTAATCCCCCCCCTTCGCAAGAACGCGAGGCCAGCGGAAACTAGTATACATACAATATACATTGTTACTACTATTTCTAAATTGAAACAATATTTGTTGATTCTTATCATTTGCTTATAAAGGGATGTCTCGCAAATGAAAATCGCTGACCTCATCCTGAGCCGTTTGGCTATTGACCTACAGGCATGACGCTTAGCTGAATAGGAAATGCGAATTAACAATTATTTTTTAATAAGTGTTGCCACTAATTAAAAAAAATGTTGAAAGCTGTTGACCTCACTGATTGGCTTGAACCTAAATTAAATATAGAACGATATTATGATTATGAATATTATCGAACGATATTATACAGATATCCATTTTGGTATAATATGTATTCATAGATGTATAAAAAATACCTAAATAAATGAAAATTAACTATTCGACGACAACTATCCGATATTGCAATTATTTTACCTTGAACTGAATTTTAATGATAAACTTATATATTTTTTATGTTCTAATTATAAAATACTGTAACTATATAAACATTTTTGGGAAAGTCCAAAGGATTTGTGTCGAGGGTTAGTTTACTAATTAACTTGATTAATAAAATATATTATAAATAATTCGGTCGTCATTGAGTGATATTTTATGAAACGAAAATTTATTTAGTAATTATTTGTCAATTGAATTATTAACACAACCGGGTGCTCTTATGGAAATCACACTATGATTCAAAATGTTTTTATCAATTGAAATGTCCTACGCTTTAGATATTTGTATTAAAATATACTTTTTCTTTCACAGGAAGACATAGAGAAGATTGATCTGGCAGATCCAGATCTCAACAAAGCCGCTACTAAGATCCAAGCTTCGTTCCGAGGTCACAAAGTGCGCAAAGACACCACCAACTAGGGTGGCCATGCATTCTTCTCATTACAGGATAATCCTTTGTATGTATGCCCTTGAAAACGGACGATTAGAATTCATTCCATTTATAAATAATTTAATAAACATATTGCACTTTAAGATTTTAACACGAATTATGTTTATATTTTAATATTCTTAGTATCCACTGCCAGTTGTTTCTCGACATACATACAATCGATGGTAAAGATATCGTTCATTAGTAATGATATATAAGTACTCATAAATGCTATGTCAATTGTCTACGAAATATAAAAGAATGTTACATTTTTTTTCCGACGATTATCAGAAGTAGTCAATTGACGTGTAAAATGATTACGGAAATGTAGAGAAGATGAGAATTGAATTAATAATAATTATATTAAAATTGTAATAATTATTATGTAGGTAACTGTCCCATTTTTTCTATATCGATTAGTGGTCAACCTACTTCATGAAAAATACTGTAATTATGTTCGTATATTTGACATCTTATAATCTCATTTACCAAAGATATTTATTTAAGTTTATTTAATAATTTATTTTAGTGTAGTTCTAAGATACGTAGTTTAGAAATTAACGCTGATGCTTACTGTTTATTATTATTATTATTAACGAAATGATTTATAACATTCCATGTTATTTCTTAAACGTTTCAATGCAAACAATGTGAAAATTCGCCATTTTTTCGTGTAAATTGCCGTTATTTAAGAATTATATTGAATCAAATATATTATTCGCCTACATTAAAATGTGTTTTATTTTACAATTCATCTTTAAAAAACGATATAAATTAATATTAGAGGCCTTAGCCCAGCAGTGGGAAATTTACAGGCTGTTAATGTAATGCAAAAAAAAAATATGTAAAATTAATTACTTATTTGTTTAATCGTATACTATTGTAAACTATTTAGTAAACTAGAATCAAGAGTCCTCTTTAATTTTCTGCACATCTGCGGCTGGAGCTCTTCAAAATAACCATAACTGATCGTTTACGTGCAGCTATCGTCGTATAATCACTGGGACAAAAATCGGCTTATGCTATTAATATATAACATTATTTCTATCCCAAAAAACACCAGGGCAACCAATCTGCTTCGGAAGTCATGGTAAGCTAGCCTCTCAAGAATGGTCACCCTTGCTGAAACCGATCAGATAGATGGACATATCGGTTAATTTGCCAACGAACAATGTACTGCTTCTTACGATTTGAAGGGCGAATGAGCCAATTACAGGCACAATGGACAGCTTAGATCCCATAGACCGTTCTTAGAATTGGCTTATACTGCTAACAATGACATCCAATAGCAGAAGGTACTACTTATCATCTATAGCATAGTGCAGCATTTGATAGTTTTACCTGGAAAGTTTTCAGCGAGTTTGGAAAAACAGTTTTCAACAATATCCACTCCGACAATTTTATTTATGAAAATGGTTATTGTAATAAATGACAAAAAAAGTAACATATATTATAAAATGTATGTAATAATCGTAGTTTATTTTATTACATTTCGGTCGCCATTTTTCCAATATGGCGGAAAATTCGAGAAGATCCACCAACGCCCCTCACTCGCGGATCGAAACTGGTAATTCATAAAAGAAAACAAACCAACTTTGAATATGATAACGGGTTTATGATAATAATAATCGTAACGAGAGATCGAGTTTCCCCGTTGACACGAATAACAATGACGAAGCCCAAAGTAAAACTTTGTTTTTGTTGACGAATATTATATCCGGCCTTTGATGTGCGTTTATGAAGATTTGACCTACATAATTACGTCGTATAATAGATATTCATTTTAAGCTCATGGCTTTATCAACATAGTCGATTATTAAAGGTTAAATATACGTTTCGCTTTTATTGGAAATTGCGTTTAAATTTGAATACAGTTTACTTCATTATTTATTTCACGTAACCGTACAACAAATATAACAATTAAAATAGAAACAAAAGTCAGTTAAACTGAACTGAAGAGGTTCTAGTTTTTTTTTTTTATTATTTATTATTTAATTGTGATTGGTCTATAGAAGTAGTTCGTCTATGAAAATAAGGCAATTAACTGTTCAGTTAAAATCGATAATTAAATTAAATTAAGAAGCTGATAAACTTAAGTCGAGTCACGTGAAAGCGTTAAGAAGTTTTGTTTGCTCCCGAAATATTAAAAGATTAACATAAATACATAATTTAGTATATTTGAATTTTAAATATATTTCAAACCTTTGTTTTGTGAGGTATTATATCAACCCTTATCAACGTCAGGAAGCAACTCGCTCATCCGTTGTATATATATACAACTTCATATATATAACTATACAAATTATAATATCAAACGCGAATTATACGCGAATTATATTAACCTGTACAATCTATATAAATATTTTATTTGCGAAAATAGATCTGACTGTCAGTCTGTTCATAGCAAAATCCTACGAAAAACGCGGGTGAAGCCGCAGGCCAAAACTAGTATTCATATATTTTTAAATTATTCTCTAATTAAAATATACATAATCCTCTGACTAACTCAGCTTCAAAATCCAGCTTTAAATCAGTATCATATAGTAACTTTATTTAAGAAGGCTCTCACAAGCTCCTTAGGATCGTAATTCTACAAGCTGCATTAAATTTAAAACTACCAATTGTAGTTAAATCGATATAACCCAGAAAATGAGCCGAGACGGCCCAGTGGCTAGAACGCATGCATCTTAACCGATTATTTCGGGTTCAACCCCAGGCATGCACCACTGAAATTTCATGTGCTTAATTTGTGCCAACCCGCATTGGAGCAGCGTGGTGGAATATGCTCCAAACCTTCTCCTCAAAGGGAGAGGAAGCCTTTATCCCAGCAGTGGCACATTTACGGGCTGCTAATGCTAAAAAAAATGCAGAAGAATCTGCAAGTAACTTATTCGTGTTTAATTATTTTTAAATCAATCATATATAGATCAACAACTTCTACCTATATATAATATATATTTTAATACTACTTGTTACAAATTACTAGTTACTAACTCATTGGTAAAAATTTGACCGTCACTTATCGATAACAAAAATAATACTAAGATACATTGCTTGACTTGGCTGGGCGACCTCGTCCTTACGACAATTAAATAATCAAATATCAATAAAAGACGCTCGTCTTTTATTTTTAACTTTGACGTTGCGCGTGTGTGTGTGACAGTATGAACGTAAACTATGAATGTTTGATTATAAATATTAACTGTGCCCGCGAAAACGTGCGCTTTTGAAATTAACAAAAAAAATATTTTTGTAGCCTAAATTACTCCCTATTACATCAGATGAAAGTCCAGTGAAAGTCCTATCAAAATCGGTCCAGCCGTTCCAGAAATAAGTCGGAGCAAACATTCAGACAGACTAAAAAACTGTTGTTTTGGTATATGTACCGTGTATACAATTCATATTTACGCATATTATAAACAGAAACACCAATTGTATTATAGACATAAATGTACATATAAATTTTTTTTATTGCCAATATCAGAATTATTCATGATCAGTGCGCTTATATTCAAACGATTATTCACAAATTCAATAAGTCTTTAATTAAACGAATCAATTACACAGATAAATTCAAAATAATTGTCAATATCGATTCAATACTATATCATGTACACAAACATATATAAACCACTGAATCTACAAAAGAAGAAAGATAATGTTGGATATTAGTGATTTGTCGTACACGTGGTGCGCGGGAAACCTTGAATGTCACCGTCGATCCAAGATGGCCGCCTCGCTACGACGCGACGCTTCATTAGGGCACAGTCGAAATCCTATTGATACTCTTTTCCGACAAGTATCAATAAACAAGATGGCGCACCATTCGTCGTCATACATTTTATATCTGTGTCAAAAACGAAGTCCCATTACGAGGCGTACAGTGAACTGGCAGAAATCGTCACTTAAGGAAAAAAAAGTTATGTTCCTTCCAGGCGATCTTCTATAATATTGTAAATACTTAAACTTATTTTTTGTTACGGTTTTAGTATTCACGGGATTTTTATAACAATTTTATTCTTCAAAAATTATTATTCCCAAACATTGTTAATCGAGTTCATTATCTGAGTCATGTTTCTTAATACGGAAGCAACTTCGTTCCAATCGGATATCCCACAATACCTCTATTTTTTTTTTTTTTAATAGTATAAGGTCTCTGCATCCACATAAACTTTAACGTGGCGTCGGAATTTGTTTATTGATAAATTTAAAATGATCAGCTGTATTTTATTACATAATCGAATACCCCGACACAGGAAGGATGTATTGACAATCGGATGAACGATTTATGAGTCAGCCAGAATTCAAACAAAAACACACATTAGCTTTATATTTCATGGATGATACGTTTCGGAATATTTAAGTGTTTTTTACTTAAGTAAGGTAAGGTCTGGTTACCATTAGATATTCTAACGCCAAGCAGTAACAATAATTATTGTAATAAATATAAATAAATAAAAAACTAATTAAATTGTTCTGGTTTGAAGGATTAATAAGCAAGTAATTACAGACACAAGGGACATAACATTTTAGTGGCAAAAATCAGACACAAACACAATAAACAATTATTATGTTACAATATCAACATTGAAGTATATACTTCCATGTGTATATTAATATTACCGTACGCTTATTAATTAATAAATAATTTTCTAACGTCCATCGGTGAAACCTTAAACTTCCAAGTGCTTAATGAGACTTGATTATTAATAGGTATTTCGAAGGATATATCCATGTATAAAAGCATAACTTCGAAGCTGGCTGAAACACTGTAATTACAAGCACAAGAGTCATCTTGTTCCCGAGGCTGTTTTCGTGTGGCAATAATAAGGGCTGCGTTGACAACTTATCATCAGGTGACCAATCTGCTCACGGCTAGCTGACTTTTATTTCAAATATTACATTCGAAATTCAAATTTTAAAAAAGCAGAAAGAAATCACTATAAAAGCAAGTGTTATTAAAAAAAAAACAATACTCAATACTCTGGTAAATTTAGTTTTCTTTCATTTTGAAAGTATACCAATGTTTTTAGATCATAATATTCTGAAGATAAATATTTATCATTCAGATAATAATCATAAAAGATATTGTCTGATCCATATCTACGTTTTGTTATTTCAAGGACATAAAAAGGGTTGTTTCAAATCTTGTTTCATGTTCATTTGTCGTGTCTGTATTTGCATAACTTCTTATAAAAGTACTGGATATTGATCCCCTTTGGTTACGTAGACCTATCTAGTTTGATCCAGTTATAAGTTAGAAGATCTTAGAAGCAATTTATTGTGAGCTTTTTATCTTCTGGTTGTTTGTTTTATCTGAAGTTCAAGAAAACTTTTATGTCTCTCTTACAATAACGGCGAAGACGGATTTAGATTATATTTAACATAGAGGAAAATCTTGCCATGGAATGTACATTTTCAATTACTTTGTAGGTCTCTATTAGCTTAGCGGTAGGTAGGTATACTAAAAATATATTCAGTTCTTTTTTTTATATAGGTGGCAAACGAGCAGGAGGCTCACCTGATGGAAAGTGATTACCACCGCCCTTGGACATCTGCAACACCGAGGGGCTTGCAAGTGTGTTGCCGGCCTTAGAGCCTCTTCTAGCCAGGAGTTCTGAGTGGCAACCTGGTCATATCGGTTTGCCGTTCCGTTGGCCTTTGAGTTACACTTACTTATCGACAGAATTTTACTAACAATTTGATAAGAAATGCCGCAGACTTGAGGAGAATCGGCTCGATGTACCCAGTAATATTAACTAGTAACTTTGTTATTAATTATTTTTCTAATAAGAAGATGAATAATATTATATTTACACTTAAAATAAAAAAATGTTCGTATAATTTTATTATGAACGTGTAACACTATTGATCAAATTTTATGTAACAAACAATCTTCCTGGACAGTTTTTTATTATACATATAATATTATGTTATTACTGTTCTAAGATCTAAAACCCAAAAGTAAATGAACCTGTTATTTCTACACCCATAGCACCCCATTGGAGAATGTTAGAAAAAATATATCACAAAAATGGGTATAAAATCAAAGTAGGACAAAGTTCGTAAAAAGGGAGACGAGTTTTCCGAGATGTTTGAATATTGATATTTTAACAGATGTCGACGTATTCTTTTGAAATTTTCTTTCCGCCACCTTTTTTATTCGGCTCACTGTCTTATATGAAAAATGTTACCCAAAAATTCATATAGTGGTGAATATAGTTTAACATGAAAACATTTTTTTATAATAAATTGGTAAAAGTTTTATTATCATTTATATATTAAGTTTTTCAAATGAATAGTATTAGCAAACTCTACCTCTATGTGAAAAATTGGGAAAAACATAACAACTGTTGAAACTATTTATTCAATATATATGGCCTTTTTTATTCACAAACTGACAACTTGAAAAGAACTAACAGTTTTACTTATATATATGTATCTTAAAAAGAACACCTAGGAATTCATAAGAATTCAGACATTCAGACGTCAGACAATATTTAGGAGTTCGAAGCAGAAATTATTAAAAAAACCAAGCCAACGAGCAGATTGCCCGTCAGCCGAACGTACGCCGCCTTATAAAGACTTTTTTTTATAATAAAAATTAGTTTCCTAAATCTATTTTTATTTGAATATGATAGTTGGCAACCCCCATAGTTGGCAACAAGTTAACAAAATTGCGTCAATGTTGTGACGTCCCAAATACCACCAAGTGCTGAAACTCAATTCAGGCCAATATCATCGTCGCCATTACTGTTATTTTAAGAAATACCAAAAAGTCGAGTAAATGACGGAATAATATTCTCCTTTCATTTATCAAAAATTTCATGTCCAATATTCTCAATTTCAAAAGAAAATAATAATTTAAGCCTAAAATTAATCTAAATTACCTTTTTTTTGGAGAAATTTCTTAGATTAATAAAGTTATGATAAATAATGATGAACGAATTTGGATAAACCTTGGATTGATTGATATATCTCCTTGATTGTTTTAATTTTTTACTTTCATCTATGTCTAGAAAAAATATGTACATTACAAGAAATACAGACAATTATAATTTCACAAATGTTCCCAATAGAGAACCTACTTGTCACAAAGAATATAATCCATTAAACTTTGTATTGGTTTCCTGTCTCAGTTTTTTGATTTATCACAACATCTATTTTAGGAGGAAGGTAGTCCTTTCGAATTGGAGCGTTAGATTATATTTTATTTATATTAGAAACGAAATTCTTTTGAGTAAACTGACTGAAAACAAAAAGGACAAAGCGTTATCCCCCCTCCAGGAAAGAGGGCAAGTTTAACTTAGTTTTTGTTATTGTTTTAATTCACGTGGGATACTTCAATATATCAAGATAAGTACAATTAAATTAATTTATATTCAAATAAACATGTATGTCGCGGATTCAAATGGATATCTAAATGATTACTATTGTCGTCCAACATATTGGTTTTACTAAGTCATTCAGTGCGCACGTCTGGCGCTAGTGCTATCCCAAGAGCAAGATACCTCAGGGCCTGTCGACATCGAAGAACGGTGGGGTGGCGTTACGTTGCCGTACCGTACTTTTGCACTGGACGTTCTTCAAACAGTCAATATTTACCGACATTTTTTATTCACAAATCACAACTAACCGCTAAGACAATGAAGTATTAACTGAGCGAGTGCATAGAGCCACGTCGGCTTATAATGACGTGACGCGTCGTCCCAAGTCGACGTTGCCAAACCGTGCACTAGCACGACGCGGCAACGTAACTTAGCACGTTACAGCTCCGTTCTACGGTTACGACGTCGTGACGTGGAGATGTGGGCAGGTTGTCACTCGACGAAGCAACACACGCACCACTGACATATACACCATTAAATGACAAGTTATAAAAAGTTAATCACGTTATGTTATTGTCATTCTAATAAATGAGTTCGTATACCTGTGTAAATTGTTTATCTCTAATATATATATATCATAAGTAAAACACAGATAACTTCAAAAACCAATAAAGCATGTATTGTTTTATATACCTATACAAGTAAGTATAAGTATATAAAACAATACATGTATGTATATGTATTTTACTAGCGAGCCTCCCCGCTTTCGTGCAATACTGATACAAACTATACTACTGAATTTACAACGTTTACAGCATTTTTTGTCTTTAGACAATACAAACCGCTATGTCCCTGCATTTTAAATCTGAAATATCTTGGAAAAAAAAAATTAAATTACATGCTGTAAAGAGTGTGTATACCCAATATAATTAAAATCG
This sequence comes from Vanessa atalanta, assembly GCF_905147765.1. Taxonomy (NCBI): domain Eukaryota; kingdom Metazoa; phylum Arthropoda; class Insecta; order Lepidoptera; family Nymphalidae; genus Vanessa; species Vanessa atalanta. The sequence goes on from NC_061896.1 coordinate 3,936,533, forward strand.
TAAATTAGCCATTATTTCTCGTTAGTGGGCTTTCCCTAAGAGAATTACCATCGCGGACTTCTTTGAAGACCTTGTTTAAGGTGTACCTACAATACTGTAGTACATTTTTTTGATCTATCTAGTAGGGTTCAGCCAGCGTTTTCAATTTAAGCGCACAAAATTGTGTCTATTATGCATGTATTAATCATGTAAACTTTTCTCTTGACTCACTCATTCTATTAAAAAAAATCGCATCAAAATCCGTTGCGTAGTTTTAAATATCAGCATACATAGGGACAGACAGACAGCGGGAATTTGTTTAATACTACGTAGTGACAAGTGAAAACGGATATCACGAAATTCCAAACCGTCTTACACCCCAGTAATTTTGTCTTAAGATATATTTGTATTAGGTTTGGTTATTATTATTTCGCCATGGACTCGCGTGTTTAATTACAAATGTCTGGAGGGGGATGGCAGCTATGATGAGCTCACTTACGCATTAGCGAGGATTCTAGTGAGATGAGATTACTTTTTCGTATCTTATTGATAGTTACCAAGCCACGAGCAAACAGCACGCAAGGTACCGTTGGTATGTTATTGTTTAATGATCTCTTAGATCCGTACTAAAGACGACTATTGTCTATTTTAGCAATTAAAACTTGTATTTTTTATTTATCTTGCCAGCTATCTGAATTACAATTTATATATATTCTACAGCTAAGCAGCGATACTTAGTATTGATATGTTCCGGTTCAAATGGTGAGTAAGCCAGTGTAACTACAGGCACAAAGAAAATAACATCTTCGCTCCCAAAGGTGGCGGCGCATTGGTGATCTAAGGAATGGTTAATATTTCTTATAGTACTTATGTATCCCATTTGACCATCGACTCATCTAATATATTCTATGTCATAAAATAAAAAAAACACTGGATGACGAATGGGTCTCAATTCTGATTATAGATTCCATAGATTCAAGTCATTTGTAAAAATACATTGATAAAGAAGGCATATTATTCGATACAAGATTATATTGATGATAAAAAAGGGTGGAGTTAATGCTTGTTGACTTCCAGGCAGGAGACATAACTGTATTTTTATATGTTGAAAAAGACTAACTACTGAGTTCCTTGCCGGTTCTTCTCGGTAGAATCTACTTTTCGAACCGGTGGTAGTTTTACTTTAAATAGTTTGTTAAATGACGATTCAAAAGTGCTTGTAAAAGCCTACTTGAATAAAGTATATTTAAAACAAATGTATAGTTTCAATTTAATATTTATTTAAATTAATAAACTCATCTATCATTACATACATGTGTTGTACAAAAGGATAAAATTCAACAATAGCGGAGAACAGCAAAGTTATTAAAGTTACGACTCGGCTCACAGCACGGACCAGGTCCAGCTTAGTGGTCAGAGGCAGCGACTTCCTCAACGACTTACCATCGTAGAGTGTGTCCTTGGGTGCTGTTACCTGAAAAACATCAGTTCATAATATTATTTTATATATTAAATTAATAATACATTTTGTTTGATTAAGACAGAAGTGATAATTATAAAAAAAACGTCTGTCCGAAATACATCTAGCTCCGTGGCTTAGAGTGGCTGAACCTGAATTTACATTTTTTAATGTTTATAATCGGGGCGACTGTTATGCTTGTTTATTGAGTATTTATTTTGCATACAAAAATGGAACCCTTAAAGTGATAGTTTTTATTTGATTAAACAGACAATTATGTATGTAAAGTATAACAAGTAGTATAAGTTAAATCCTACCTGAAAAACTACGCCCGACTCAATATTAGACGGTAAATTTCCTACATAAGTTTTCGGGCACGGCTGTAAATAGGACATATTCAATACGATACTATGTATACATTCAACATTTATAGTATTCTATATCATTATTTTGTATAAGTAATCCGGACAAGTGTGACTCGGACTCGCGCACGAAGGGTTCTATACTATTAACTATAAAAACGGCAAACAAAATCATTTACGTTTCGAGAGCCTCATTTAAATACTTACTTTATTTAATTCTTTATTTATTTTTAAAGTGAATATATATCTAAATATTCTTTGAATACCTGTTATCGTTATGAATTCTGAGCGAAATAATAACGAAGAAAAACGACGAGAAAAAAAATTACGTTTGTTGTATAGGAGCCCCCTTAAACATTGCTTTTATTTTGTTTTTAGTATTTATTGTTAGCATCAACAGAAATTTATAATCTGTGAAAATTTTAAATGTGTAACTATCTTGGCTCCTGAGATACAGCCTGGTGACAGATGGATATACTAGAGTCTTAGTAATGGTATCCCGTTTTACCCTTTGGGTACGGAACCCTAAAATGATATAGTTAGTATATTTAATTTGGAAGGCTTTGACATTTCCTTTCATTATATTATATAACCTACGGCTAATATAGTATTGTTTGACGTTTATGGTGAGTATCTCGCTACGTAGGTTAACCATACTGTATAATTTTTTTTTTTTTTTTGAAAAGGAAAATGTTAAAAAGGTTTGGTTGGTTGGAAGGTTGAAGCTTACTTCACCGAGCTATCCTAAAGCGGATTTGTAGATAAATGTGACAGCATTTTATCCACCAAATGCAGGTTTTATCACGATGTTTCACGATCGCAAAGCACGAGACGAATCATTAAGCACACAAGTAAATAAAAAAATCGTTGTGATTGAACTCTTACTTATCGGTTAAGATTCATAGCCATCGAAGCTTACTACATAGAATCCAAGAAGAAAGGCTTAAAGCTTATTCCGTTAAATTGGGAAAGCAGATGTTTCAGATTTTTTCCAAATCTTGTAAGTTACTTCGATTTCCTCCAAGATTATTTTATTATGATTTCCTAAATTTGATATTTTCCGTTGGTTACAATCGTCGAATCATCAAAGTTGAAAGATACACGTGTTCTGTACACTCGGCAATCCATTTCAAACTATTATTCAAATAGGTTTTATCAACCAATGGAAAGATGGATTTGTTCATGACCTTACCTTATCAGTTGCACCCGAGTTATCATCCTTTACGTCAGCGTGGATAGCCGGAGCATGATTTGTGACAATGTTCAAAGCACCTGCTGAGTCTCGCTTGTATCTGGATAACTGGAGGATTAAATTAAGTTAAAGGTTTTGTCTCCTCGTTTGTTAAAGGCAATACGTAAAAGAGGGTTGGTTGAATACTCTAAAGCATTTTTTTTATAGTATAGGTAGGCAGGCGGATAAATGGGCCAACTGATGGTAAGTGGTCACTAACGCCGGTGTCGTAAGAAATATTAAACAACTACTTTCCGTCCGCGACTTCGTTCGCGTTTTAAGGGTTGGTCGACAGATTTTGGGCATAAAAGTGGCCTATGTCCTTCCTTGGAGTTCAAGCTTGCTTAAAACCAAATTTAATCGAATAGATTAGAAATTTGGCCGTGGAAGAGCAACAGACAGACTGACAGAATTATTTTTGCATTAATAATATTGCTAAATAGATTATTTTAAGCTGTTAATTTATTTTCTTGTAAATTGTGTTCCTATTTCTTATTTAATAGTAGAAGTACCAATAAAAATAACCATAATTTTTACTAAAATTCAAAATAATACTACCAGATATATATTTAAATAAAATTGTCCATAGCGAGACGATATTTACGAAATGCTCAAAGTATTCTCAAACGAGCCTTCACAGTTGGTTGTATTATCATAAATTTCTTCAATTGTAACCTTCAAGGTCGCGTATTGGGGTCGATCCTTTTCTGAACCTTTTTATTTCAAGGACATACGACCGTCATAAATATGTAAAATATCGACCGCCTCGTTGATTTTGTGGCTAGCTTATAAGATTACAGATCCCGTGGACCTGGTTTCAAGATCTGGGTCCGGTCAGTAAAAGGCGAGTTGGTTTACCACTGGGCTGCTGCCAAAAGTGTGGAAGTTGACGGTGTTTACACTCCCGTGCTTTGGACAGCACGTAAAGTCTGAACGCCTTCTGGTCGTATCAGATTTGCCGTTCCATCAGACAATGAGAGAAAAAAATGTGTTTCTTTACGACATTACATTAGAAACCTCTAAAATTATCAGTGTGCTCAAATATTGTGCATGTAATATATATAAAGCTTACTCTTGAATCGCTCTATCTATTAAAAAAACCGCATCAGAATCCGTTCTATAAATTTTAAGATCTATGTAATGAGGAAGAGGTCAGGCAAGTTTGCCAATTGCGTAAGATCGTACCGATTAAATTTCCAGCTGATTTAATCCACTATGTATATTCTTCTCCAATCAATATAAGCAGTTTTATTAGCTCATTTTGCCTGTCGAACAAAATAAATAAAAATATGCTCAAATCAGTCAGAAAATCGATAGATACGATCTTACCCCAACACACTACATTTGTTGACTAGTATCCGTTAAAAATGGATGCCGGATCCGAATTCGGTCAGGAGGACATCATTATCGACCAAAGAAATGCTTGTTTGTGACTTCAGCCTTTGTTTTAACAATCGAATGGGAAAGTTTGATCTTAGTGACGTAGTTATTTTAACATATTTCAATATTTCTTAGAAATGTTTGGTTGTTATTTTTGAGGATGAATTATAAATAAACTGGCTGGAAATTTGTAAAAATCATTTGATTTTACCAATATTCTTCCTTGCAATACTTAACGATAACTAGCCGACTAAGTAGCCAATTTTAAAAGTAAATTGTAAGATTATATACTATTTTTACTATTCAGTAAAAGGAAGGAGCAGTAAAGCTATTCTGTAAAAAAAAAACTCAAAATTGAACGCAAAACACGATCAAAATGACAGAACGTGATATGTGACATTGACCAGAATAATTATTATTTTTTTAGAAAACACGTATCAAAATGGCGTATCACCGAAAATCGGTTGACAAGATTTCAAGAGATACGACGTGATTTCGCTCCAACCTACGTCTTGGGTAAGAACCTCTCCTTTTGAAAAGTATTTGGAGGTTAATTCACCACACTGCTTCATTTGGTTGGAGTAACCATTCACGTTGGTGCATATATGGTAAGTTTTAATCGGATATGTGTCCGATTTGGAAAATATTGTGAATTATGATTCATAACATTTTCCAAATCCCAATCGCATAATAAATTCATGAAAATTTTACTTGGTGGTAGGGCTTTGCAAGCCCGCCTGGGCAAGTACCACCTACTTATCAGATATTCGCCAAACAGTAGTACTCAGTATTGTTGTATTCCGGCTTGAAGAAAGAGTGAGCCAGTGTATATAAGGGCACAAAGGACATAACATCTTAGTTCCAAAGGTTGGTAGCGCATTGGTGATGTAAGGAATAGTTAATATTTCTTACAGCGCCATTGTCTATGGGCAGTGGTACTTATCATCAGGTGGTCCATATGATCGTCTACCAAGCTATGAAAAAAAAAGTCAATTTCTCGACTTTGAACGGGTAATATTTTGTTCAGATTCACGCTTTTCTTTAGGAATAACAAATAAATTATATAAGTTATATTTAGTTCACTTAAAAAATATGTACTTACAATTCCATTGTGCTGTGTAGAAACTTTATAAGTTAATAAAATAACAAAAAGGAATGTTATTTTCATGTTTCATTTATAACATTTCTACAAATGTTATGCTATGTCGAAATTTCTATTTCAACTTCGACAATAAAATATACATAAGTAATAACTTTTAAAGTATGAAACTTAACTTGCTGACATAAAAAATAAATTAAGTTAGGTCGCACGTTAAACTAAAATATTTATAAACGCTTGGGAAAATGTTAAAACTTATCTCTCTTCTTGTATTTTTTGTCATAGTCCAGGGACACAATGGTGTAAGTACATGTTACATTAATTAGGAAAAATTAAAACAATTTTTCTTTCGACTTCTCGCAAAATTATTTTGTAATTAAATTTGATCTTTGCAAATAAATTTTATTATATCAGTCTTGTATACAAGAATGAAATAAAAATATATACGACTCACCAGACATCCTAAACAAAATATGGATACTCTTCAAAATAATATCGGTCTGCATTTAAACTCTCCCATCTTGAATGTTTGCCATTCCATTAGATAATAAGATCAAACGAATAGAAAAGAGTGCCCCTCGATCTTTTCCATCTATTCGCATATTACTAATATAACATCTAAACCCTTTAAAACTACTATCATTGAAGTATCTCCTTACGTTCCTCCTAACTTTAAACTTTTCATCGTAACTGGTTCGTTTGACATATCAAGAAATATTCGATTACCTAAAGCGCTTTTATAATTTTATTATAGAATCCAGTACCAGATCTTAATCAAATTAATAGTAAAATAAATAAACACAGAGAGTTGTATTCATAAAGTCAATATCTTTTGAAGTACTGAGTGTAATGTCTGTGCAAATTATGTTTCTATGTATGCATGTATTCATAAGGCAACGATGGTATTCTATTAACCTCTAAGGAGGCTTCGATATATTTTTCCAGCAGTGGAACATTTAGGAGTATTCACAAATTTAAAAAAAATGGTCCAATTTTATTTATTTATTTATTTGAAACACCATCGGCATATTCACAAAAACAATTCAATCAAAAGTACACGGACCAATGCAGTGTGATACACCACTACAGTTATTTACAGCACTATTTTTGTAAAATTGGTAAAGCCATCGACTGATCGGTAGACAAAATGGTTTTTATGAGTAGTATATCTCACAGCGCCATTGTCTATGGGCGGTGGTGACCACTTACCATCAGGTGTCCCATTTACTCGCCCACCTACCTATACCGTAAAAAAAGAAAAAAATAATAATATTAATATATGAACAACCCAGCCATTTTTCAGCTAGAAAATGAAACCTTACAAAAAATCTTGACAATGTGCTACAAACATTTCATGAGAAAATACCTAGTGAAGTAGGGTCGTAACAGTGTGTATGTGGTACTTAAGCGCTAACAAAAATTTACTTAGGGAACGACAGTTTTATGCGGGATGATTTAGTTTTCTTGTGTAAGAATTGCTAAAATTTATTTCGTTGAAAACATTTTTCCTCTAAACAAATGGATGGTGCCTAATCCTGAGTCAGGTCATTAAGGATTTTTGACTTTAATTGGTACCTTACGTGCCAACACGGTATAATTTGCAAAATTTAACGTCTTCTTCAAAGCTGCTGTATTTGACTGCTGCGATGCTGATTCACAACGAAATCCTTTTTTTATCACGCTAGAAAAAAGTATTTATGCTTTTGCTCTATATGCAGTTTCAGGGTATATGAGACTAAGCGACGTTGACACCGGAATACCCGCTAAAATACCAGCGCTACCCACTCCGTCTCATCGAGGGCATAACAGAACTGCATACGCATGCTAACGTGAAGCCCTGACGCTTATCTCACATATGTGGGCCTCCAAACTCAAGAGATTCCCGGTATAAAGAGAATCTCCCCCCCCCCACTTACTTTTAGAGGATATATAAAATATCAACATATATATATATATACGTAATAGACACGAGAACAAATTATTAAATGGGAAATATTATTATTTTACGTTATTTGATATACATTTTGATAAAAATAGACGGTACAAATTGGACTGTCTACACTACAAATATGGACCACCCACTTGACACCCTTATATTTTACCACCCTTTAATGATACCCTTGTAACATTTATCCTCTTTTTACACATTATTTAGTACAAAAGAAGTATATATATATTTTCTGTCTTTGATCTTTTCCCATTTGTTCGAGCAGGCCTGAAAGTACTGTACCAATTAAGATACTTTGTTTGGTTGAACAACTTTTTTATAAGTAATATAAGGAAGCAGGTTATTAATTCGTTTCTTTTTTATTTACTTAGAAAATTCAAAACGATGCGGATATTCAATCGGCCTTGATGCCACAGGAATTGAACCCGGCGTTTAATCCTGATAAGGTAAATATATATTAACACCAATAATGTAATTATATCTTGGACGGTTAATACCTATAAATATTTCATAGAAGGTATGTTGGCCTCTTTAATTTACACACATTTGATATTTTAATTTTTATTAATTGTTCACCCACGAAAGCACGCGAACTTGGACGTTAAAATTTATTTTTTTACTGTCTTTATTTTTACTTCAGTCACCTCACGCACACATCTTAGGTTCTCATCTCATCGACACGAACGTCACTCATAGTAGTGTAAAGAAATGATTTAACATGGAGGTGCGCGCCGTCGCGAGGGAACACTAGTGCAATTCTATACGAATCTCTTAATATCCATGTCTTTTAATTTTATAATTTTAATAGTAAATTTTCTGGGGTGAGTTTCGAGATTCTTCTTACAGATAACTTCTACAGATCTATATTTTTGTGATATTTGATTCACATTATTCGACCGCAAAACAGCAAAGATTTCTATTTCGTTTCATCCGACTGTCTTCCGTATTGATAGCATATCAAGTCCAGGTATAATAGATATTTATATAATCATATTCTGGGCTTATAACAGAACAGATTATGAAATGCGAAAATGTTATACAAAACGTGTATGTTATGTTATACACGTATATTTGTAAAAATGTTTTGTATAATTTCATACAAAAATAAGAGTTAAAATATATTTTTTTTCAAATTTGATTGCTCGTTATCAATCATTTTCGGACTGTTCAAATCAAATCAAATCAAATTTCTTTATTCAATATAGGAGCATTATACTTTCTCGTACTTATTGATTATCAAATTAAACCCTAACACCGATTCGGAAATGAAAATACTCTGACCTAAAAAGAACCGGCGAAAGAAACTCAGCGAGTCTTAATAACTGTTCTTGTTACAGGTTATTTGTTAATATTGGTTTGTATAAGATTTGATTTACTAAACGATGATCCAGTGGTATGAAATAAATTGTTGCTACCGCTGGCCCTCCTTTTTATTTATGCCAACAAACACCATTGCTTGGGCACAATTTTTCCCCACAAGGTCTGCTGTACCTTGAACACTGTTTGTACTAATCAAACTAATAATTTATTCTTCTCATGGAGACTTATTTTCAGAAAGAGGCCTCGAAATAGTAAAACGGTGCTTGCTTTGCGTTTGGTTGATATATGATATAATTCTATATGTAATTTCTTTAAAATCAGGATGTTTCAGGATTCCCCATGGAAAGCCATCATACCAATAAGACATAGACGCGACATCGAACCCGACTCAAGTCTCGGAAAATTCAAAACGTACAGTCGGGTCGTGGCGTGCGTCGTGCTGGCAATTTCAGCGATTATAGAAATCGTTGTATATTTCATTGAAATGTATTCTATGTAATAATGTTTTATAAATAAAAAAAACGTAAAATTCATCTACGCGTGATTTTACTATTTGAAAATAACCCCCATTTTTGGTAGCAGGTGGCAATGGTTCGTACTGTTTGATTAGCAGGCGGAATCAACTAGTCAAGTGTAATTACAGGCACAAGGGACATCAAATCCGATGAATTGACGGTGTCAGAAGTTAGGCGATAGACGAAGATCTCATACTCACTGTTGGTAGATATCAACCAATCTTTAGACATTCTACAGACAGATCGATTAGATGGTCAAAATCAAGAACGCATCGAAAAAAATTGTGACCAACAGTTGGCCACTAAGTGACACACTAGTGAAGAAAACCGAACTTTCGTTTTTATCTAGCGTATCTTTTACGCACACCAAGATAATAAAGTACGCTCATTTGTTTTAGTTCTTTTGTAGTGTCTCTATCTTAACTTACAAATAATCTAAGTAATCAATAATTATAATCAGCATTAATACGACAAATTTTAGTGGTAGCTTATGAAAATTGGTAACTTTATAAATAAATCGACTCATTCATCAATCAATCTCAAGCATCACAATTGTACAATTTCTATTTCTAGTTGTTTTAAGGCAGGCAGTTTTTATTATAATAAATATTTATACAAAGCAAAAGCAGCTCAAGGGAGACTAGTTGTTACTGTGCGGGACATATAATACTTGGTGGAAGGGCTTTGTGTAAGCCCGTCTGGATAGCACAACCACCACCCGTCTGGGTACAACTCACTCATCAGATATTTTACCGCCAAATATGAGTACTCTGTATTGTTGTGTTCCGGCTATAAGGGTGAGTGAGCCAGTGTAATCTCTCTTCACTCTCTTATCCGAAACGCAGGAACCAGGGCTTTATCTGTTAGGCACGAGTCAGAAAATGTACAAAATAATGAATGGTCAAAAATTACAAAAAAAAAAACAATAATTTTTAATAAAACAAAACCGAGGAGAACTCATATCTTCAAAATCTGAGACTCTATAAGGTAGTCATTGTAGACTGACAACTCTGCACGTTTATAATCAGGCATCATAGGAGATATTGAAAAAAAAGCATCACAGTACCTTAAATACATTCTGTAAATTGATTACCACGTTTTGAGCTACTAGGTTAACTAGGCAGTCAAAAAAGTTAACCTACACTTATATCTACGAACTATAACAAATAGAGTGAAGTGTTGAATACAAATTAAATATTACATCACTGATGATATCGAAATAATATAGTCTACATCATACTGGCGTCAAAACTATATACATACATCGACATTGAGATCTGCACCTGTACATGTAAGCCACTAAATCCAATAGGCAGTATTTTTTTATTTTTTTAATGATAATCAAAAACACGTTTATCATAAGAAACGGTCATGTCTCTTACAAGTGATTTGTTGTTGGGTTTTTTGACAATCGTAAATTCTAATTCGTAAACGGAAACGGAAACTGTGTAAACATTATCTTTAGTCATAGCGTAATCGAGTTAAAGTTTCAAATAAACAGCTCTAGTTTTCATGTCAAATACCAAGTTTCATTATATGAACGTACCGTGACAAAATTGCATTAAAGTATGGAATCTGATTACGCATTTGATTGTACTAGCTGTATCTTTCAATTTCGCATGGTTAATATTAAGATTCAATGTGAATCAAAATTGGGTACAGGTCTGTCCAGGTCGACGAGATCCTTGGCATGTTCGATAAGTACTCAAAGTGCTGGCTGGCCACGGCGAATGGTAGATAAAGTGAATACCTTCTTCATTGATATCTGCAACGCCGAAAAGTTTGCAGATGGCCTTTAAAAATTCATTAGACTCCTTTGAAGGTTACCATGTCGTTTCGGTTTGGAAAAACCGCCAGAATAAGCTGATTTCACAGAGTGCAAAGCGACATCTACAACAGCACGATTTCCAGATAATGAGTTGGTGTGGATGAAATTTAGATTTCGTGGGCAATGTCACTAGGTAATATTCAGCGGCCAAGATTGAGACAAAAACCCTCAAAGTATTACCAATGAAAAATTCGATAGAAGATGGAGAGTGATCTCATCTCGTCGCAAAACCAAAGGATCGAACAGGTCGGAAAGGGCTTGATCTTCCTTACGTACACCTTTATTTTATAGATAGCTCTCATCTCATATTAACAAAACGTGAGGGATTTTTTTAAAAAAAATAATTTTAAGCATTTATTGATTTTTATTAAAACAAATAACAAATTAAATATTTTATATAGATAAATATTTACTTCTACACTTTGCAATTCGAACCAGTAATTATAAAACAATATACCGAGATACTTAAATAAACGCGTGAAAAAAAATACGCAAGGTGTGTTGATAATATTCATTAAAAAAGTCCCCAAAATATATTATTATACCTTTCGTGTATACAAAAAATAAAAATTAATCTAAAATTGATTCCTGTGAAACACCCATTTTTAATACAGACCAAAAAATATTTTCTCATTTATGGTATTTAATTTATGATTTTTCCCAAACATTGTGCATATGACTAATAATAAAATAACTTTGTAGCATAAATCAACCAGAAATGGCCCAATGGTTAGAATGCGTGCATCTTAACCGATGATTTCGGGTTCAAACCCAGACAAGCATCACTGAATTTTCATGCACTTAATTTGTGTTTATAATTCATTTCGTGCTCGGCGGTGAAGGAAAACATCGTGAGGAAACCTGCATGTGTCTAATTTCAATGAAATTCTGCCACATGTGTATTACACCAACCCGCATTGGAGCAGCGTGGTAGAATATACTCTATTCCTTCTCCTCAAAGGGAGAAGAGGCTTTAGCCCAGCAGTGGTTAATTTACAGGCTGTTAATGTAATGTATGTAATAAATCAACCCCTATTAAAACTACATTGCATAATTTTGAAATAAACACTAAGTTGACTAAACATTTTATTTTCTGAAATTTATGAGAGAAACCCAAATAAAGCCATCTATGGATACTAGAACCACTTTTATTTCTAGATTAACAAATTGATAACTTTACCATATTTCAAGTAAATAGCTATAACACTATACATTGCTAACTAATTATAAGATCGCAATCAGCACTTATCAACATATTTATGTCAATTCGTATCGCTAATATTGTAATGTAATTAATATTGATAATTTGTTTATCCCGAGGTCCTACGATCTCAGCCTGATTAGACAATAATAAAACATTGAGTGTAACAATCAAGAGCTATCCAGTAGCCTGTAAATCCTTTAATATAAAATTTGGGAATGTTTAAACTTCCGTGCCTCAAATTCCGTGCAATCAAAATAGACTGTTCTATTTTCAAAAAAATATTTTTTAAAGTTATATTTTTAATAAACATGTTTTATTTCAATATTTATAATCAGCGGCCCGTTAATAATTAAAAGGGCGTCACATCGATTATTAGAACAGGCGTTGATAATCAACCATTACAAGAACTGTACAGTCACGGTTGGTTATCTGCTCTATAAAAGTATACGTTGATATCGTAACGATATCATCGGCTACAGAATGAGGTTCCTGGTGCTACTTTCTGTGCTCTTTGCGCTCATATGTGCGGCAATGGTAAGCGTTTTCAGACATATAAAATATTTTATAAGAGCTTGTTTATTGATATTTGGATCAGAAAATTTTGAAGTACAAGTATACTAAAATGTTTTGTCTTTCCCTACAAATATGTTTATATTACTACATTGTTTAAATAATTAGCCAATAGGAGTAACTCAGTTTATTACTGATTTGCTAGAATCTATATTCGGAACTGGTAGTAGCTTAAAATTGTATTCATCTTCTAAAGTAACTGATCACAATTAGTGTTCCGGGTTGAGTGAGTCTGTAACTATAAGCACAAAGGACGTAACATCTTAGTTCCCAAGGTCGGTCTCGAATTGACATCACATCACACATCATCTAAAAGGGTCTACTTTCAGATCGATTAGTTTAGGCTGATTTTTAAGAATTTATTCTTGAAATTTTATTTTGAAGACTTTAATTATGCTCCTATTTGAATTTTTTTGAGAATCAGATTTGATAATATGTTTATGTGTACATATAATTTTAGATACCAATAAATATATGATTTGTCAACAAAACATGCGAAAACCTGCTATTGTCAAAAGAAATATACTAATGTTTCCATGTCTGCTTATCTTCCACCTCAACCATCTCTTTGAGAAGAGGTGAGACATGCCAGCAATGAGATACTTACTGACAGTTAATTAATTTATTTTTAAACCTTACAGGGTAAGTTAGACGATCGGAAAAAAGCTGACTTCACAGCGAAGTATGCCGAACTTGCTTCTCCAGTCCCAGCGCATGTGAACGTGGAAGAATTGATTTCTTCACTTCGAGCAGCCAGTAACTTACACTAACAACAATTAAACATCATTCAACTCATCTTCAATGACCTTACTATGACACATCAAGATGAAGTAGACGTTACATCATATAATAAGATCTGAGTTTGATAAAAAATAATTGTAGACCAATCATCTCGCAACTGCTAATATATCCCACTAATTATTATTAATGTCCAGTAATCGAACTTATTACAATATTTTATATTAAAGTAATAAAGCGTGCAATTATCTGATATTGTTATTTAATTTTTATCCATCAACATTTCTATAAAATATTTACAGGTTTTTTTTTTATTATTATTGGATAACATCACATACATTACTCTGATCCCAATGTAAGTAGCTAAAGCATTTGTGTTATGGAAAATCAGAAGTAACGACGGTACCTTGTGGTAACGTCGTTGTTCTGGGTGTTTGTACACCCAGAACAACTAATGAACTTTTTCTACATCGACTCGGCCGAGAATCGAAAGCGAGACCTCGGATTGGCGTACCCATGAAAACCGGTGTACACACTTCTCGACCACGGAGGTCGTCAAACAATCGATTTATAGAATTATAAACATGTACTTGTAATTTTGGTAGTGTCGTTGGTTTTTAGAAGTAACAAACTAGAAAGTTATCAAATTCGCTTTAGGAGTTTACCCCCTCAAAGCGAACAGTATCTATACTGCCAAATAAACTTACCGAAATAAAAACTAATATTAATGAAAAAAAAAATGCCCTAGGGATATTTATTGATCTATAAAAGGTTTTCGATACGGTCAGCCACAATAAATTATTACATAAATTTATAAGAGGTAGGTGTAACCGGCACATCACTATACATTTTAACATTATACCTGCAAGGCAGGTTGTCATAATTGGAAATTACATTAGTACTACACATAATATTACATGTGGAGTTCCTCAAGGCTCTATTATCGGCCCTTTGCTCTTCTTGATTGATGTAAATAATATAATATAAGCGAAGTAGACAGACCGACAAAGTTGCTTTCACATTTATGATATTCGTGTAGATTATGGACTGCAATTTAAAAGTTAAATCCAAATGACAAGCACTTCTGAGTTTTTGATGTAACGTCAATATTAATTAGTTTACAAAATCAAGTGAAAAGTTAGCAACGCAAAACTGCGGCTACTTTTCTCTATTATAGCGCAACTGGATATATTTATTGCTCACACCTTTTTTAATTTATCTCCAGACTGAATTCTGTAGTCTATAATTTAATATTAGTAGTAAAGTGTGGTGTTAGTATAACATAGCATAGCCATAAATTGATTAAACTTATTTCAACATATCGTTTATCGGAAAAAAATATCCTATATTTAAATCAAGGCGTTACTATCTGTGTGCTAAATTTTATATCAATCCTGCGGAAATAATTCATCAACCACTCACAGGACGAAATTCGTTGGTAGCATTACCTGCGCAAGAGTCCACTTCGAGGCCATTAAGCCTATGACTGCGTACGGACGTACTCATATTCAATCTCTAGGAATATCAACTAAAAATATGGTTTACTATTTTTAAGTCCTATCAATCCTTAGCCGTAGACCTTGCTCACAGTCATATTAAATAGCAGAATAAGGCAGTTATATTGAAATAAAAAAAAGACACATCAATTTTATTTATTTGCATAGAATCACAGATTGTTTTATATAAATAAATGTAATTGGAATGTATTTAGAGACCACATTATTTCTCAGGGTTGGCTCCACACGAGGGAACTGCTCAATTGTCAAGAGCAGGTCAATTTCGTATACACATTCAATAATGACAGCGTTCAAGTCTGTCATAACTAAGATGATTTTCACGTTATATTCAATAATAGTTAGCTAGGCTACACAAAATGCAGAGTAGTACTGTCGACAATATTGTTGTCTATTTAGGCTTCAAGCTCTTTGATACTGGCCAAGACTTATAGTAACAGCTTGTAAATTTCCTACTGCTGAGCTAAGGCCTCCTCTCCTTTGAGGAGAAGGTTTGGAGCTTATTTCACTACGATGCTCCAATGCGGTGGATACACATGTGACATGATTTCGTTGAAATTAGACACATGCAGGTTTCCTCACGATGTTTTCCTTCACCGCCGAGCAAAAGATAAATTATAAACACAAATTAAGCACATGGAAATTCAGTGGTGCTTGTGCCTATGTTGCTTCAAGTACGTTTAACTCAGTCTAAGGTTGTACATTAAAAGACAAGCGTCCATTTATTTATTTTTTTATGGATTGGTTGGCGGACGAGCATATGGGCCACCTGATGGTAAGTGGTCACCACCGCCCATAGACAAAGGCGCTGTAAGAAATATTAACCATTCCTTACATCACCTATGCGCCACCAACCTTGGGAACTAAAATGTTATGTCCCTTGTGTCTGTGATTATACTGGCTCACTCACCCTTCTAACCGGAACACAACAATAGAGTGTACTGTTATTTGGCGGTAGAATATCTGATAAGTGGGTGGTACCTACCCAGACGGACTTGCACAAAGCCCTACCACCAAGTTACAGCAATGATGCATTAATTGCAATAAACAGACCGAGAAAAATGTCCAGCGAAAACTATTTTTTTTAGAATAAGTAAAAAAACAATATTTTTTAAAACAAGCTTTTATTTAAATATTATATATAAAGGAAATAATAAACCTTTGAAGTAAATAAAATCATTGTGTTACGTTGTACATTTTTTTATTTTTACATAATGATGACGCAATTTATAACTCTAAGTAGAAAATCATGTATTTTTTAGACAATAAAAATATGTATTCAATATTTTTTTGTCTTTGTTGTTATTATAAGTAAAGGTGCTCGTTTAGCTACTTATGCTACTTCGATATGTCATTAACCTTCCAAAACATTTATTATATGTAAAAAAATAAATTATACCATTCGCCAGGCCGGTGAAAATAAGGTGTTTGCACTTTGAACTTTATAAAACGAAAAATGGGATATCATAAAATTTCCAATTATACGGGGAATAGCTCTAAGGATTGAGTTATTAGGCACGGTATCCCTGGAGTAACATCGGCAGGACTCGCGATACACTCAGCCTGGAAACCGTCAACGATCCACGATTAAGATTATAGTATTAAATTTCTTATTCTTATTAAAATACGTATGAAAAAAATTAAAACTTGCCTTGCTTGGACTTGTCAAATAAAATAACACAATAGTATCATAAAACACTGGTAATATACTTATTTACTTACATGACAATGAACACAATTAGATACATGACATTACACTCAAACAGTCGGAACAATGAAGTATGGATAAGATATCGAAAATAATTCATAAATTAAACAGCAACAGTAGTTGTGGACTTAACGGAATAAGTACATAAGTTATCAAATGTTTGAAAGGATTGCCGAAAAACTATCAAAGTGCATAAATGAATTTCCCGACGCACTCAAAATTGCTAGTCAGTCCTAATTATAAATCAGGAGTAGATCTGATACTATAAATTGTAGACTGTATAATTGAGCGGATATTGTGTAAACGTTTACATATCTGATGAAAGTTCTAGATTAACGAACAGTATGTTTAATGCTAAATAAACATACTGAAATAAAAACTAAAATTGATGAAAAAAAAAATTGTTCTGGGGATAATAATTCAATCTATAAAAGGTTTTCGATACGATCATCCACAATAAATTACTAAAAAAAAATTAAAAGAGATAACAGGCATATCACTGTAAATTTTAACATTATACCTGCAAGGCAGGTTGTCAAAATTTGAAATTACATTAGTACTACACATAATATCACATGTGGAGTTCCTCAAGGCTCTATTATCGGCCCTTTGCTCTTCTTGATTGATATAAATAATATAAATTAAATTAGATTAACTTAAAACCTTACAACATATGCAGAAGATGTTCAGACATGTCTGTTTTACTTTGGTTCATCTATTCATACTATAATAACAAATGCACAGACTAAATACAGCGCTCAATTCGAGAGAAATATAGATAGATATATGAAAAATCTTATTTGGAAGTTTCATATTGAGTGTATAAGAAGTTGTAATCCAAATCATATTAACGAATTTGATGATATCAATACATTCAAAAATAAATTGAAAAAATATATACAAATATAACATAGATGCACTCTCATTTCTAATACGATGATGTATAAAATCCGGCACGAAAGAGATCAGGCGTAGGAGCAATGGTTTTAAGTGATTTCCGAGGTACGGGAGTGTAAAAACTGCCAACTTCCAGTGTTCGGGCTGTTACTGAGAATTTCTCGAAGGAAATCCAATAGCTTTTTATTGGCGTGACTGAGGTATGAATCGAGGGCCTCGAGATCTACGGCCTTACTCTTATCTAGTCTATAGTATAACTTTTGAGGGAAAGGTATCACGCTTACACCACCAATGTGGGTCGGTAGGCTCCATGAAACACGTCCAGTTTTCCTTACGATACATTCCATCATAAAATGAAACATATCAATTCAATGGTGCTTTGTGTCCCAGGTTTGAAAGAATCATTGGTTTAGGTGAACGCCTAACCACTCCTCATTTTTTTTTAGGTCGTCCACCTCATGGTAACTTATTACCACTACTCATTGCCATTGGCGCTGTAAGAAATATTAACCATTCCTGTCATCGATGATAAAACTATATAAATTAACGACTAAGCTACGTTAGGTTACGGTTTCATATTGTAACTATAAAAATAAAAAACATAATACCACCAATCTTGGGAATTAAGAGGAGAGTTGTGCCTATTGTTATATGGGCTCATTCATCCATCAAACCGGAACAACAATACTAAGAATTGCTGTTATCTGTGGCGGTACCTGCCCAGACGGGCTAGCACCAAGTCCTACCACCAAGTAAAAATAAATAAAATAATTAAACTGTTGTTATTTAATGCGAAGCGCAGAAATTGGGTGTTGCTACCCAATTTGAGACGTAGGATGCAGGTTGACGGGACAGAATTAAATATTTTTCTTTATGTAACGTATAATATAATAATATTATTTTGAATTAATTAAACCCAACTATATTTAGTAAAAAAAGAATAAAGCGTACTATTATCACACACCTATTTAGAACATGCGTCATACCTCTTTAGACTCCTTGACTAAATCACGACCCTTCTGTTTGCAAACAATAATTGTAAAAATTACCGCTGAATTTCCTTCGCCGGTTCTTGTCAGGTCCGGGATGTTAATTTCCGAACCGATGGTAGATTTTTGACTATCAATAAGCAAGTTTAACACTTCTGAATTGAGTGAAGATTTTTGACTTTGACCTTGATTTTGACTTTAGCTAAGTGATCAGATCGAGAGCATGGATAGCTCTTGGGAGTTCCGTCAATCAATGAAATATGTAGATTCTAAATCGTATGTGTATATCATCTCCCTTTCTTTTCTTCTACCCTCCAATTTCTTATTCTGCGTGCTACCGAACGAACGGTGAACGGTAAAACGGCGAACGATAGGTGCACCCTGTTGATTTGGGATAGACGAGAACTAGGACTAGGAATATATAGACTAGGAGAAGTTTGTTTCGTCTACTACGTACTCCTTCGTCGACTACTAGCAAAGGATTCAGTGACTAAGTTGGATTTCTCGTTCCAATTCATGTGATGACCGCCATTATGCCGTCAAAGCTACCTACCTGCCGTCAAAGTTCCCTACCCAATGAGATAGGGTAACGACGAAAACGGGCTTGTAGACCATAGTCGATTTACCACTCCAGAAGTAGACTGCAGGCCTGCTGCTTGACCTCAGTGTACTTGGTGATCGCTTGTAACTAAAACTCCTCGATACCGTTATACCGCCGATTGCAGAATGGTTTTTCGCCGTCCTTCTCTCCGTCTGATCGGAATCGGAATTAAAAATAGCGACGCTCCATACGCATGTTTTCTAAATAGTGGAAATAAATGGAACTATTTAGCAGCTCTATAATAATATAATTTAAGCATCAATAATTAAATTATTAAAAGGGGCATCACATCGATTATTATTGGAACAGGAGTTATAACGAACCGATCACAATGTGATTTACAGCCACGGTAAATTATATGCCCTATAAAAGTGTAGGCAGACAGTGTACTGATATTATTGACTACAAAATGAGATTCTTGGTGCTATTTTCTGTGCTCTTTGCGCTCCTGTGCACGGCAATGGTATGCTTATTTAATAATATAATATATTTTTTTAAATTATATTAGACATTTTCTTCTGTATAAGTTAAAATAAGTTAGTATTCGTCCATTTTCATGCAGGCAAATTTAATTATACATTATGTTTATAAAACGATTGATAAACCAAGTAACTTTTCAGTTTATTACGGATTTGTTCAAATCTGCTATTCGATCTGTTTGTAACTTTAAATTAATGTTATCTTCCAAACTAACGATTCAAAAGCGCCTGTGCCTACCTGAAATAATGATTATATATTCTTTGTTTTTGAAAGGATTACAATTCTTATTTATTTTATGCTATAATTCAGATCAGCAATTTTAAGTATACTTCGGTTTGAAGGCACAGCCACTAGATAAATCGTAAGCCCCGAATTTGATGGTGCATTGTTGATGTAAATGATATTATAAAAGAATGAGATTACCCATTTGTTAGCCCTCCTACCGTCTAGAAATAAAAAAATAAGAATGTAAAATCACATTTTTAAATATTTCAGGGTGACGTTGACTGGAACAAAAAACTCGGCTACCCTGCGAGACACCACCAACTTGCTGCCCACCTCCCAGTGCAAGTTAATATACAAGATGTACTTGAGGCTCTTGGAGCAGCTGCCCGCTTACATATACAATAACAATTTAATTGTTTGTTTATCTTTTAACAGCTCACCTTTAATTATCTAACGTATTACTTCAAGTTATAACAATCTTCGTTCGATAAATTTAATTGGTGACCAAATGTCGCGTTACAACGCGAATACGCCACGTAGTAATATGTATATGTTTCATTATTGAAACTGATTATATTTTACATAAAAGTAATTAAAGTTTGCTCTTACCTGTAATTGTTTTTAATTTATTTTTTAATCATCTTACATGAAACCTTCTGGTGGCACAGTGGGACCCTTTTTTTTTTTTTTTGTTTAACGAGGAGGAAATGCATTTACGCATGCCGCCCGGTCGGGGGACCGGGACGGGTATGTGGGACTCAACCGGGAACTAATGCCCCGTGCCAGGGCACGCTAGTGCTAATGCCCTGTCCTACCCACTAAAACTATCCTCGGGTTTCCACCATGCCGCCGAGTGGTGAGGCCACGGGATCGCCAAGGGCATGCAACCGCGACCCCACCAGCGGCAGCCGCCGTAAGGCGGCTGAATATTCATGGAAAGCGCGCCTAGTGCGCGCCTTCCCCCTCATCCTCCACGCAGGAATCTGGCGAACTCCCCCGAGTCCGCCACTGGAGGCTGGGCGTCAACGAAGCTGATGCCCTGCGGCGGATAAGATGGTAGGCTCCGCCGCTGACCGCCGGTGTAAAACACCTGGGAGGCTCGAGTAGCGAGCCCTCCCACTCCCTCCTAGCCAACGAAGCCACTCACATGGTCCGCCCTGACGCCTATCAGGGACGTACCAGGAGCAGCCCCGCGACATCCCTCCCGCCAGTCTTAGCCGTGGCCGACGAGCAAGCTCAAGCCGGCCCCGTTGCCCAGGGTACACCACGAGGAGGTGACTGACATGTACCCCGGCACAGTGGGACCCAACACGACCATATCGCAAACCTATTTTATAGCATGTGGTTCGCCAATACTTTGACTCAGGTTGTCAAAATTGGAAATTACGTTATTACTAATATTACATTTGGAGTTCCTCAAGGCTCTATTATCGGCCCTTTGCTCTTCTTGATTCATGTAAATAATATAAATTAAATTGGAATGACATAAAACCTTACAACATATGCAGAAGATGTGCAGACATGACTGTTTTACTTTCTTTGGTTCATCTATTCATACTATCATATCAAATGCACAGACTAATCTTAATAAACTTCACGAACTTAACAAATTATGTTTTAACCAAAACATAATTTGTTAAAAATTAACCCATCTAAATCATGCTATATGATTTTTTATGCCATAAAAATATAATAAATTACTTACCTATAATATTAATAATTGTATAATAACGCCCTCAATTCGAGAGAAATATAGATAGATAGATAGATAGATAAAAAAGCTTATTTGGAAGTTTCATATTGAGTCTATAAGAAGTTGTAATCCAAATGATATTAAAGAATTTGATGATATCAATACATTTAAAAAATAAACTGAATAAACATATACGAAGCGAGTAAAAAAACATTAAAGGACTTCAATATAACACAGAATATAACACAGATGCACTCTCTTTCCCTCAGTCTTATAATAGAATGATATATAAAATCATGAGCCGAGATGGCCCAGTGATTAGAACACGTGCATCTTAACCGATGATTTCGGGTTCAAGCCCAGGCAGGCACCACTGAAATTTCATGTGCTTAATTTGTGTTTATAATTCATCTCGTGCTCGGCGGTGAAGGAAAACATCGTGAGGAAACCTGCATGAGTCTAATTTCAACGAAATTCTGCCACATGTGTATTCCGCCAACCCGCATTGGAGCAGCGTCGTGGAATATGCTCCAAACCTTCTCCTCAAAGGGAGAAGAGGCGTTTATCCCAGCAGTGGGACATTTACGGGCTGCTAATGCTTAAATAAAAATATAAAATCCGGCACGAGCGGAAAGAGATCAGGCGCAGGAGCAATGGCTTTAAGTGATTTCCGAGGTACGGGAGTGTACAAAATGCCAACTTCCAGTCTCCGGGGTGTTACTGAGAATTTCTCGAAGGAAATCCAATAGCTTTTTATTGGTGTGACATATGAACCGAGGGTCTCGAGATCTGCGGCCTTACATACAGTCTAAAGGCCTTTTGAGGAAAAGGGATGAAGCTTACTCCACCAATGCGGGTTGGTGAAAGCAATTGGTAGACTCCATGCACCACGTTCAGGTTTCCTTACGATGTAATACATCACCGCTGAGTATGACATTAATTATATATATACATAAAATAAAACATATAAATTCAGTCGTGATTTTTACCCCAGGTTTGAAAGAATCATCAATTTAAAAATAAATAAAATAATTAAAATTATTTAATGCAAAGCGCAGAATTTCATTAGAAACACCCAATTTGAGACGTAGGATGCAGGTTGATGGGACAGAATTAAATATTTTTCTTTATGTAACGTATAATATAATAATATTATTTTGAATTAATTAAACCCAACTATATTTAGTAAAAAAAGAATAAAGCGTACTATTATCACACACCTATTTAGAACATGCGTCATACCTCTTTAGACTCCTCGACTAAATCACAAGCCTTCTGTATGCAACAATAATTGTAAAAAAAAAATATTTTTTTATTCTTGCTGAATTTTTTTCTCCGGTTCTTGTTAGGTCCAAGATGTTAATTTCCGAACCGATGATAGATTTTTGACTCTGATTTTGACTTAAGCCAAGTGACCAGCTCGAGATCATGGATAGCTCTTGGGAGTTCCGTCAATCAATGACAGATGTAGATTCTAAATCGTATCTCTATAACATCTCCCCTTCTTTTCTTCTACCCTCCAATTTCTTTTTTTTTTTTTTATGTCATAAGGTGGCAAACGAGCAGGAGGCTCACCTGATGGAAAGTGACTACCACCGCCCATGGACATCTGCAACACCGGGGGGCTTGCAGGTGCGTTGCCGGCCTTTCAGGAAAGAGTACGCTCTTTTCTTGTAGGTTCCCAAGTCGTATCGGTTCGGAAAAACCGCCGGCGAAAGCTGGTTCCACATAGTGGTTGTGCGAGGCAGAAAATGTCTTAAAAATCGCGCTGTTGTGGATTTTCGGACATCTAGGTGGTGCGGGTGATATTTGGAATTTTGACGAGATGTCCGAAGGTGAAATTCAGCAGCCGGGATTAATCCGAACAATTCCTCGGAACATTCCCCGTGATAAATTCTGTAGAAGATGCAGAGCGATCCAACATCTCTACGCAAAGCCAAAGGATCAAGCAGATCGGAAAGGGCTTGATCGTCGATAATTCGAGCCGCTCTACGTTGGATACGGTCAAATGGAAGGAGCTGGTACTGGGGAGCACCCGCCCAGAGGTGAGAGCAGTATTCCATGTGAGGCCGAATTTGCGCCTTGTATAGTCTTAGACGATGGGCCGACGTGAAATACTGTCTTGCCTTGCTGAGCACACCAAGCTTTTTTGATGCCAATTTGGCTTTTCCTTCCAATTGACCGCGGAACTGAACGAGACTCGAAACATCAACGCCAAGTATTCCGATACTAGCTGTAGCGGCTAACGGAATGTTCTCGAATCGTGGAGATACGACAAATGGTGTTTTTTTAGCAGTTAACGCGCAAACTTGCGTCTTTTTGGGGTTGAAGTGAACTAGGTTTAGCCGACCCCAGTTCGAGACTTTGTTTAACGAAGACTCGATTTCAGACACAAGTTTGTTCCGGTTTTCTTCGACGTTTTCCCGAGAAATATTAGCACGGCCGGTGTATGAGGTGTCTACGGTGCTGTCGTCTGCATAGCAATGAATGTTACTGATTTGCAACAAGTCATTGATATGCAGAAGAAACAGAGTGGGTGATAGAACGCAGCCTTGACGAATTTTAAGTCAGAGCATGCACCGTCGACAACGACCTTGATGCTCCGATCTGCCAAAAAACTGGTAATCCAATTGCATAATTTCCCGGGAAGCCCATAGGAAGGAAGCTTCGAAAGAAGCACTTTGTGCCACACGAGATCGAAGGCCTTCGCTATGTCCAGACTGGCTGCTAATGCCTCCCCTTTGCTCTCAACTGCTTCCGCCCATCTATGAGTAAGGTAAACTAGAAGATCACCGGCTGAGCGACCCCGACGGAAACCGTACTGGCGGTCGCTAATCAGCTGGTACTCCTCTAGGTACCGCAGGAGCTGGCAGTTTATAATGGACTCCATTACCTTGGAGAACAAGGAGGTGATGGCTATAGGCCTATAATTGGACGGGTCTGAGCGGTTGCCCTTTTTAGGGATCGGATGCACCAAAGCAGTCTTCCAGGAGTTCGGGACGACGCCGAATGCATAGGATTGCCGGAAAAGACGCGTTAAGACCGGCGCCAACTCGGGAGCACATGTCCGTAGCACGATTGGAGGGATGCCATCGGGTCCACTCGACTTATGAATATCCAAGGAAAGAAGTGCTTTACGAACTGCACTTTGCCGGAATTTAACCTCCGGCATCGTGGTATCACACCGCGGGATTGTTGGTGGTGGCTTTCCTCGGTCATCCAGAGTCGAGTTCGCTGCGAAGAGAGAGCCTAAAAGATCAGCCTTCTCCTTCGCTGTATGGGCCAATGACTCACCGTCCTTGTGCAGAGATGGTAAGGAAGGCTGACAGAAATTCCCTAAGACAGCCTTGGCGAGAGACCAGAACGCACGTGTTCCTGAAGGGAGGCGCACCAGTCTCTCGCCAATTCTGCCAATGTACTCCGTCTTCGCCTTAGCAATCACGTTTTTGAAGGACCTAGAGGCAGAGTTATATTCCTTTCTGATTGCGCTGGTATTTACATCACGAGACGCTGATGCGTTAGCCCAGTCTTGGTAGCGTTCCCATTTTTAGCGTGAAGCCGTTTTGCAGAAACGACCAAACCAGGGCTGGGACTTGCCACCGATGGGGACCGCAGAATACGGAATGAATAGTTCCATACCCTGAAGTACCACATCGGCAACAGAGTCAGCAACAACACTCGGATCATCCGGCGAGAAACAAACCTGCCCCCATGGGTAGGATGCAAAGAAGGACCGCATCCCATCCCAATCTGCTGACCTGTAGTGCCACACTCGGCGGCAGCCCACGAAACGAGGTCATGAGTAACGCGCAACCGGCACTGTACTTCGGACGAGACAGTGGTCCGACGAGCCCAGAGGGGGTTCGACGATAACCTGATAGCCATCCGGATGGGAAGTCAGCAGAAGGTCCAACAGGGAAGGTGTATGATCCTCCACGTCTGGTATTCGCGTTGGCGAGGGGACTAGTTGTGTCAAATCATATGCTAAAGCGAAGTCGAGAACAGATCTACCCGCATGATCGGTAGTACGCGATCCAAGCCATTCGGCATGGTGGGCATTAAAATCGCCAAGAATAACGATCTCTGCGGATGGGATCTGCTGCAGTACGGAATCTGTAGCCATTTGGACGTGCTCAACCAGTCGGTCGGTTTCAGCATTACCGCTATGGGACCTATAAAGGCAAGCGTAGATTCGCGGATGGTCGTCACAATCCACACGCAGCCAGATAATTGATAGGTCCTGTCCTTCAAGGCTGCCGAGGCGTCGAGAGCAGATATCATCTCTGACGTAAACGCACACCCCAGCTCGTGGTACAAAGGAATGTTCCAATTTATACCCGGGGTAGGAAAGAAAAGTCGTATCGGCAGGAGAAGATATCTGAGTCTCGGTAAGAAAGAGCAAGGCCGGCTTCGCCGTCTCAAGGTGAAAGTGGACGGCGTTCAAGTTCGAGTTGAGTCCCCTTATGTTGCAGAAGTCCACAGTGAGGGTGGTAGGGGTTGCCTTATGATGCCTGCTCCGCTTGCCCCGAACAGTGGCGAGCGCAAAATTGCCCCCCCCAGAATTCGGAGGGCAGCCTGGGCATCCCTGCTCAGGTGGTGTATGTCCTGAGCATGAATGCCCAGAGAGGGATTCTCCACCGCAGTCGCTGATGGTACCCTCCTGGGGTAATGTAACCAAATTCTGCACAACCATCATGTTTAAGGGGGGGGGGATCGGGCCTCCGGGACTCTCACATACCAGACGAAACGCGGTAACATAGCTACCACTTCACGCCGATTTTAAGTGAGAGAGTGGTACTTCCCCGGGCGTGCCGGCCCATTCGACTGCAACCCGAAGGTATGCAGTGTGGCACTACCACTTAAAAATGTCAATCAATGACAGATGTAGATTCTAAATCGTATCTGTATAACATCTCCCCTTCTTTTCTTCTACCCTCCAATTTCTTATTCCGCGTGCTACCAAAGGGGTGGCGAACGATAGGTCCACCCTGTTGAGTTAGAATAGACGAGAACTAGGACTAGGAATATATAGACTAGGAGAAGTTTGTTTCTTCTACTACGTGCTCCAGCCACGGATTCCTCGTTCCAATTCATGTGATGACCGCCATTGTACCGTCAAAGTTACCTACCCAATGAGATAGGGTAACGACAAAAACGGGCTTGTAGACCATAGTCGATTTACCACTTCAGCAGTAGACTGCAGGCTTGCTGCTTGGCCTCAGTGTCATTGGTGATCGCTTGTAACTAAAATTCCTCGACACCGTTATAACACCGACTGCAGAATGTCTTTTTGCTGTCCCTCTCTCCGTCTGATCGGAATCGGAATAAAAAATAGCGACGCTCTATACGCCCGTTTTCTAAATAGTGGAAATAAATGGAACTGTTTAGCAGCTCTATAATAATATCATTTAAGCATCAATAATTAAATTATTAAAAAGGGCATCACATCAATTATTATTGGAACAGGAGTTATAACGAACCGATCACAATGTGATTCACAGCCACGGTAAATTATATGCCCTATAAAAGTGTAGGCAGACAGTATACTGACATGATTGACTACAAAATGAGATTCTTGGTGCTATTTTCTGTGCTCTTTGCACTCCTGTGCACGGCAATGGTATGCTTATTTAATAATATAATATTTTTAAATGAAAAAAGTCATTAGTCAGAAGAAAATCATTAAATAATTTTACATTTTGTAAAATTTTTATTTTAATGATATTAGACATCTTCTTCTGTATAAGATAAAATGATAAAATGAGTTAGTATTCGTTGATTTTCATGCAGGCAAATTTAATTATACATTGTAATACATGTTTATAAAACGATTGATGAACCAAGTAACTTTTCAGTTTATTACGGATTTGTTCAAATCTGCTATTCGATCTGTTTGTAACTTTAAATTAATGTTATCTTCCAAACTAATGATTCAAAAGCGCCTGTGCCTACCTGAAATAATGATTATGTATTCTTTGTTTTTGAAAGGATTACAATTCTTATTTATTTTATGCTATAATTCAGATCAGCAATTTTAAGTATACTTCGGTTTGAAGGCACAGCCACTAGATAAATCGTAAGCCCCGAATTTGATGGTGCATTGTTGATGTAAATTATTTTATAAAAGAATGAGATTACCCATTGGTAGCCCTCCTACCGTCTCGAAATAAAAAAATAAGAATGTAAAATCACATTTTTAAATATTTCAGGGTGTCGTTGACTGGAACAAAAAACTTGGCTACCCTGCGAGACACCACCAACTTGCTGCCCACCTTCCAGTGCAAGTTAATGTACAAGATTTACTTGAGGCTCTTGGAGCAGCTGCCCGCTTACATATACAATAACAATTTAATTGTTTGTTTATCTTTTAACAGCTCACCTTTAATTATCTAACGTATTACTTCAAGTTATAACAATCTTCGTTCGATAAATTTAATTGGTGACCAAATGTCGCGTTACAACGCGAATATGCCACGTATTAATATGTATATGTTCCATGATTAAAACTGGTTATATTTTACATAAAAGTAATTAAAATGTGCTCTTGTCTGTAATTGTTTTTATTTTATTTTTTAATCATCTTACATGAAATCTTCTGGTGGCACAGTGGGACCCTTTTTTTTTTTTTTTTTGTTTAACGAGGAGGAAATGCATTTACGCATGCCGCCCGGTCGGGGGACCGGGACGGGTATGTGGGACTCAACCGGGAACTAATGCCCCGTGCCAGGGCACGCTAGTGCTAATGCCCTGTCCTACCCACTAAAACCATCCTCGGGTTTCCACCATGCCGCCGAGTGGTGAGGCCACGGGATCGCCAAGGGCATGCAACCGCGACCCCACCAGCGGCAGCCGCCGTAAGGCGGCTGAATATTCATGGAAAGCGCGCCTAGTGCGCGCCTTCCCCCTCATCCTCCACGCAGGAATCTGGCGAACTCCCCCGAGTCCGCCACTGGAGGCTGGGCGTCAACGAAGCTGACGCCCTGCGGCGGATAAGATGGTAGGCTCCGCCGCTGACCGCCGGTGTAAAACACCTGGGAGGCTCGAGTAGCGAGCCCTCCCACTCCCTCCTAGCCAACGAAGCCACTCACATGGTCCGCCCTGACGCCTATCAGGGACGTACCAGGAGCAGCCCCGCGACATCCCTCCCGCCAGTCTTAGCCGTGGCCGACGAGCAAGCTCAAGCCGGCCCCGTTGCCCAGGGTACACCACGAGGAGGTGACTGACATGTACCCCGGCACAGTGGGACCCAACACGACCATATCGCAAACCTATTTTATAGCATGTAGTTCGCCAATACTTTGACTCAGGTTGTCAAAATTGGAAATTACGTTATTATTAATATTACATTTGGAGTTCCTCAAGGCTCTATTATCGGCCCTTTGCTCTTCTTGATTCATGTAAATAATATAAATTAAATTGGAATGACATAAAACCTTACAACATATGCAGAAGATGTGCAGACATGACTGTTTTACTGTCTTTGGTTCATCTATTCATACTATAATATCAAATGCACAGACTAATCTTAATAAACTTCACGAACTTAACAAATTATGTTTTAACCAAAACATAATTTGTTAAAAAATAACTCATCTAAATCATGCTATATGATTTTTTATGCCATAAAAATATAATAAATTACTTACCTATAATATTAATAATTGTATAATAACGCCCTCAATTCGAGAGAAATATAGATAGATAGATAGATAAAAAAGCTTATTTGGAAGTTTCATATTGAGTCTATAAGAAGTTGTAATCCAAATGATATTAAAGAATTTGATGATATCAATACATTTAAAAAATAAACTGAATAAACATATACGAAGCGAGTAAAAAAACATTAAAGGACTTCAATATAACACAGAATATAACACAGATGCACTCTCTTTCCCTCAGTCTTATAATAGGATGATATATAAAATCATGAACCGAGATGGCCCAGTGATTAGAACACGTGCATCTTAACCGATGATTTCGGGTTCAAGCCCAGGCAGGCACCACTGAAATTTCATGTGCTTAATTTGTGTTTATAATTCATCTCGTGCTCGGCGGTGAAGGAAAACATCGTGAGGAAACCTGCATGAGTCTAATTTCAACGAAATTCTGCCACATGTGTATTCCGCCAACCCGCATTGGAGCAGCGTCGTGGAATATGCTCCAAACCTTCTCCTCAAAGGGAGAAGAGGCCTTTATCCCAGCAGTGGGACATTTACGGGCTGCTAATGCTAAAATAAAAATATAAAATCCGGCACGAGCGGAAAGAGATCAGGCGCAGGAGCAATGGCTTTAAGTGATTTCCGAGGTACGGGAGTGTACAAAATGCCAACTTCCAGTCTCCGGGGTGTTACTGAGAATTTCTCGAAGGAAACCCAATAGCTTTTTATTGGTGTGACATATGAACCGAGGGTCTCGAGATCTGCGGCCTTACATAGAGTCTAAAGGCCTTTTGAGGAAAAGGGATGAAGCTTACTCCACCAATGCGGGTTTTCACCAACCCGCATTGGTGCCCGCACCAGCAATTGGTAGACTCCATGCACCACGTTCAGGTTTCCTTACGATGTAATACATCACCGCTGAGTATGACATTAATTATATATATACATAAAATAAAACATATAAATTCAGTTATATAGATATGTGACGACCACTTCCCACCATGTTATGCATTTGCCAGTCCGCCTACGTCCGTATGCGCAACAATATATTTATATACATTACAGGGTGGTACATCGATTGGCAAAAAAAAATTTACCACTCTACGAGACCTAACCGACTTGCTGCCCATTTCCCAGCTTTTGTTAACGTCCAATATTCGTGGCAACGTGCAAGGATGTTTACATTAACTACAAATTAACTGTTTGTAGTAAATTTAGTTAGTTAACTTCAAGTTAGAACAATCTATTTTCGACAAATTTGATTGGAGATCAAATGTCGTGAAATAACACGAATATCCTTCTAACAATCATATATATGTTTAATGATCGAAACTGTTATTATAATTTTTGAAACTGCCATTAAATATAAATATTGAATATAAATTAATAAAACGTGTGATATTGTTTTTTATTTTTACACGTGTGATATTGTTTTTTTTTTTCTAACATGTCATTGAGGTTGGTTTCGAGCGATCACCAGTATATCTCGCGCAATTCCTTGAGGACTCAGCATATCCACATCGCCCATATCTTTTAGAGTATGCAGCTCGCTAACACTTCGACTCGTTGATATGCTTATGATCCAGCAGGCGTAGGATCCTCGAGGTGGAGAATCTCAAATAAGATGTTTCTGCAGTCCGACAGATTCAAAAGCGTCTTCATCATCTTTTAACCCCACACTTCCTTCCACGAGGGTGACGAACGATATCACCAAGTAACTCAAAGGAGTGAAATTGGCGGGTCTCTTTCAGCTTCTTCATAACCATCTTTAAAGTTTCTGGACTAATATGACACCACCAGAGCTGTTTTTCAACCAGAGTTATGTGTTTTTCAATAAGTTTGATCAGAAAATTTTGTTGATTTCTGCTAATTTTGTGATCTATTGTTATGTCCCTACAACAAAATTCCATTTTGCAATGGAGAAATACCAATAATAACACTAAATAAAAAAAAATAAACACATAAACCTATATACGATGAAAGCTGTTCCAATAATCTACTATCGGAACTGGTTGTAGCTTTAAATTTAATTTATCTTTCAAAATTTAGGTACCATTTCTTGTTTTTGTTGCACAATTTTTCATGTTTTTCTAAATGTACTTTTTTTTAAATTAAATAAATATGATAAAAATGATGATGAAAGTTTACTTTTGTCGTTTAAAACTACAATTCATAATAAATTCGTGTGTACTAGTTCCTTAATCCTTTTAGTGGCTTTTACTACAGGCACATTAGAGAAAACATCTTAGTTCCCAAGGTTGGTGACTCATAGACGATTTAAGGGATGATTTAGATTTCTTACAGTAGTAATGTTTTTTAAAGGTTATAACCGCTTACCATCAATTGGCCCATATCACACAAGTGGTACAAGTCAACCTACAACATTTTTTCTATTTCAGGGGGAACTGGACACCCGAAAAAACATAGCTCCTGTAGGAAGCATAAACAACTTGCTTATCACCGGAAGCTTATATTAACTAAAATTAAACAAATTGTTTAATTTAAGCTTATTTTTAATTAACTAAGATATTACTTCAATCTGTAACGATCTGTGTTTGGTAAATTTATATGTAGACGAAATATCTTGGAACAAATTTTCTTCATTATAATTAAAATAGTTTTTAATTGCATACAAATAATTGATTAAAAAAGAATAATAAACATTTACTATATACGTATAATAAAATTGGAGTGTCTGTTTGTAATATTAAAATACCCGCTTTTTACTAAATGCATATGTATGTATACACGGTACATTTACCAAAATAATATTCATTTACCATTTTTATCTGTCCTTCTGTTTGTTCCGGCTAATCTCTGGAACGGCTGGTCCGATTTTGACGGGACTTTCACTGGCAGATAGCTAATATAATAAGGAGTAACTTAGGCTACAACAATAACTTTTTTGTTAAATTCAAACGCGCACGAAGTCGCGGGCACAACTAGTATACAATATAAATAAACAATAAACATTGAAAAATGAGATAAGTTGCCAAATTAATTGAAGGCTTGGCTTGTTTAATTGAGGGTTTAGCGAGCAATTTTACCGTGAAGTTTTCCTTTTTACCATTATTTTAATAATTAATTACACTGATTGCCAAGCCGGTAAGCGAAGTTGGCACGTTCGATTAAATTAGACAAAAAGCGGGTACATAGATAGCGGGTAGAAGATAGATAGGGGGAGGTTCCAAAATTGGACGTACGGTTGTCTAACACAGGGAACAAAATCTCCATCTCTTACTGTATACCTGGTATACCGTTTCGATCGAAAATCCGCACCGCCGGATTTTTGGCGAGTATTCCGAGAAGGAGAGCAGAGTGTGAACCCTACTTTCCTACTTAGACGGTCTTCTCTCTAGGGTTTGTGTCAGGGTTTCCCAGGCACGCGCTAAAGTCGCCGAGAACCATTATCGTTTTCGTTAACAACCCGATTCCGCAGCTCTGACACAAGTTGATCTTCATTCAGAAGAAGATGAGTTTGTCACTCATATTAACATGGGAGTTTCTTCCTCAATCTGGCGCTGAGTTGACGAAAATTTGGTATCAACTTAAGAGCTTCGACTTCTTTGTGGAGACAGCCATTATTGGTATCTTGGTTCCCAATGCCAGAGCTAAATTCTCTGGCGTGAAAATGCTAAGTCCTTCAATTTATGCCCATCGTGGACACGCAGCTCCACCGTTTTTTTTTTATGTTATATGCAAACCGAAACGAGCAGGAGGCTCACCTGATGGAAAGTGATTACCACCGCCCATGGACATCTGCAACACCAGGGGGGTTGCAGGTGCGTTGCCGGCCTTTAATCGTTACCATATTATTGAGCTATTTAACTTGGACCTCAGATCGAGTGCTTTTTGAGCAGTCCAGTATTGTTTTAGGCATCTTCTCACCTCAGGCTCGGCGGCATTAATCTACAGCTTAACCTTAATGGGCAGGGCCATCATTTCTTATAGACGCCATGTAGCCACAAATTGCAGGTTTGCACTTTGCTATTCTCGTCTTCGTCTTCGTATCCAAGTCAGAAATATCACAACGCCTAATATGCCCATTTTCTAAAAAGTCTTATTTCAATAATGCTATTAAATAATATATTATAAATAATTCAAGCATCAAAAATAATTCAATAGGCGTCAAATCGATTATTATTGGGATAGGCTCTAATAATGAACTGATTACAATAACTATTAAGCCATGGTTCATTACCTGTTCTATAAAAGAATAGTCAGACATCGTAATGATATCATTAACTACAAAATGAGATTCTTGGTTCTATTTTCTGTGCTCTTTGCGCTCTTGTGTGCCGCGATGGTAAGCGTTTTTAATATTATGTATTTTTAAAAAGTTTGGTTATTGGTAGGTTGATCAGAATACTTGGTTGTAAAAGTGTAGTGGCGGATCTTTTCCCATTACGCAATTGAAATTAATAATTATTTTAAAAATTATAGACATATACTTACGTTTATAAATCTTTCAGGGTGAATTCGACTACACTGCAAATTATGCCAGACTTGCTTCCCAACTTCCACCCAATGCCGACGTCCGAAATTTGGTTAAATCTCTTCATGCAGCTAGAAACTTACATCAACATCAATAGCTATTCGACATCTCATTGAAGTAAATATGACTTCAAATCTGATTTTGATAAATTTTAACAATAGACCGATTCCCTTGCAAATATGTATACCCCATTAATTTATATTGATGTTCAGTTATCGAGATTAACGTTTTATATTAAAGTAATAAAGCGTGCTATTATCTAATATTGTTTTAATTTAAACCAGCACCCTAACCGGATTTTAGAAGCAACTTACAGACCGAATTTTAGTCCCTCTGAGTAGGTATCGTCCACTCATCGTATCACCCATCATATATTTTACCGCCAAGCACCAATGCTATGTATTGTTGAGTTCCGGTTTGATAGGTTGGTGAGCGTTGTGACTACAGTGATAAGGGATATAAAATCTTAGTTCCCAAGGTCGGTGGCGCATTGGGATGGTTATTTTCCATACGCTACCAATGTTAATGGCCAATAGTCACAACATAACACGTGGCCCATTTTACCTTCTACATAAAATAAAATATTTATATTGGATTTTGGTGTGGTTGAACAGAGTCCTCTGATTAATGAAAATTCGAACTAACATAGTATGATAACTAGGTTCAAAATAGTGTTTTTTGGACTACGTCTAGTTTCATATCAATATGAAACCTTTTTAATGGCCTAGTTAGTCATTACAAGATTTAAATTAGATATGATATCTTCTACTGAATTGTCAAAGTCTGTCAGTGTCATATATTTTCTTGCAATATTTCGCAATCTTAGAATAAAAGCGCATGTAATATTATTCGGCCGTTATTTTGAGTGACGATTAATGTAATAATGACTTGACGTGTGATGAGTGGTTCCATCGGCACCGGGAAGTGGTGGTGATTCCTTGGCCTGCAAAAGCGGCGCATTTAAACTTTATCTAAAATCTATGGGATTTAATGGTGCGGCGGTGGATAAATAATAACGATAGAACCAAAGCAGCTGTCGTAGAACATTGCCGAAGTGTTTGGGAGGGTTTCAGAGGAACCGACATATGCTCTCACGCCTTGTTGGATCAATGCGACAGCGACTACAAGCTACACGAATGGCAGATAAACTCGTTTTAAAAAAATATTGAAAAATAAATAGTATTTTTACTTTTTATTTACTACTTCCGTCCTGCGGTTTCACTCTCGTTCCCGAGAGATTTTATGTTTTCCGGGTATAAAAAAGTGTTCTATATGTTATTCCAGTACATATTCTATCTGTGTGCCAAATTTTATCCAAAGCCGTTCAGTATTTTTTACGCGAAAGAGTAACAAACATCCATCCATACCTCAGAGAAATGAACCAGATCTATACAAACAAACTTTCGCGTTTATAATATTAGTAGGAAGTAGGATTACTACTATGCGCTCTCTTTTATAAGAGACAAGACAATATCCTTATCTCCGTTGTTACATGTACATGTTACATGAGCATTAATATTTATATTTATTTATTTTTATTTAGCTATTTCTTCTTCTTATTATTATACCTTTCAAGCGCTATTTTACTCTTTGCTAGATGCGGCTTATAATATCATTGCGACGCAATATGTCATACTCAATCCGGTTATCGCTCATACTGAGCACAAGAAAATAGATCTTAAGGTGGCGAACCATTTTTTACACAAACTGTACCTAGAATGCTGGCGCTATGAACTCTCTGAACTAATAGGCTAGTCTTTAGTGGCTTAGCTATGATAGGGCAAAGCGGTACCGTATAACAGGGCCTACTAAGGTGGGGATAACTTGACGTACGTAGTTATTGCTAAGCGATATCTTTGACGTCTATTTCAAATGCTATCTACCGTTAGGGTGCAAGGAAAAAATAATTTCAAAATCCGTATAATAGTAAAATCAGTATTTATATTATGTATTATAAATAGTATTAAAGTATATATCGGGCATGGGTTTGTTCTTTCTTAATGCAATTTTGGGTACTTTCGTATCAACGCCATTGTAACAAAATAAAATGCGCCAATTTAGGTTTTACAAGTGGTCGCTCGACAACTGATGCGGGAATAGCACTTCTTAAACATATTTACGATGCATGGGAAAAATTACAGAATGCTATTGGAGTATTCTATGATTTGTCTAAATCATTTGGTTGTGTAGAACACGAGACGCTTCTTTATAAGCTCAAATACTACGGTATTAAAGGTAAAGCTCTTGATCTCATTGCTTCATATTTAAGTCAAAGAGTCCAGCAACTTTTCATTAATGACATAAAGTCTTCTGGGAATACGTAAAAAATGGGTATTCCACAAGGATCAATTTTGGGTCCCTTTCTATTTCTAGTATATATGATCTTCCTTTCTATGTTATAGGTATTTTTGATATAGTGTTGTTTGCTGACGATACTTCACTGATATTTAAGGTAGACAGGAAAAAAACTGACTATGACGATGTGAGCGGTGGATTATCACAGATATACGATTGGTTTACAGTAAATAATTTAGTTTTGAATACTCAAAAAACAAAATGTGTAGTTTTACCCTACCCAACGATAGAAATCAAAATTCTAATATATCTTTAAATGTAGCCGTCTTGATGTTGCCGATACTACGGTGTTTTTAAGAATAGCATTGCATTCCAAGCTTCAGTGGAGTCCTCATTTATCGTCCCTGACAGGAAGACTCAGCTCCGCAGCATACGCGGTTAGAAAAGTTAGACAACTAACTGATATTGATACCGCTCGTATAGTATATTTTTGGTTATTTTCACAGTATTATGTCATATGGCATATAGGCCAGTCAACAAAGTCCGTGAAGGTCAAATAATAAGTATCATTATGATTTTGTGAAATGTGGTTTGGGACGTTAAAATAGTAACAAATTAAAATTTTCAACTCTCTGGGGTGAACGCTAAGGGGTTGAGAGGGTGAATAGCGTTTTTGTATATAACTTTGTGAAAAAAATGTTAGATGGCTATGCAACTGTCGTTTTTGATGGGTATCCAGATACCATCACGGCCAGAGGTAAAAAAGTGCAGAACGTCTATGTCGATCGAAAACTGTCGCCGCTGATGAGTTCATAGATGAGTCAATGCCAGCAACAACAACCCAAGAAAAGTTTTTGTCAAACGAAAAGAACAAAGCTATGTTGATATCTTTGTTGATGTCAAAACGAGGTGCTGGATACGGAGCTTCAACATTTTGGATGCTGACCCAGTCACCATCGAATGTACGAAGGAAAATCGCCGAAATCCCCGAAGGATCTACGGTACGAAGGATTCGTTCGCTCCCTTACAAAGAGCAAGTTCAACATTGCTGGCTTATCACCAACAAAAGCAGCTGGAGACCAACATTCGTACCGAGTTTACCATCAGGTGCAGCTTTGGATGAGAGAGATGATAAGTTGAAATTTATTGGAATTAATATATAAACAATTCTGAATGAACACATAAATGTTCATTAACGTTATTGCTTTGTATTATTGTTTTATAGACCAAAAATTGACTCCTACATCGTGGGGCTAGAAACGAGATGTTAATGGTTTATCTCCGATATTGACAACACTGGAACCTGCACCAGCCGACTTGCTCAAACTGATATCCCGCAGATGCTAAAAAGGATGCAGAAAATCTTGAGAATGTAGAAAAGCTGTATTGAAGTTCTCCGAAATTTGCAAGTTGACGAAGTGGAAGTTGATGATGTCGAGAATGATTTAGTGGAAAGAAATATTTTCAATGTCGAACCTGACCAAGCCGGGGAACCGCAAGATAGATATCTCGAAACTGAATATATCGAAGAAGAACCAGATGAGGAAGCAACAGTTGACAGACTCGAAAATGACGAATTGCTTAGCAATTCCACTTCACCTGGGTCTCCAACCAGAAAAAAAGACGAATCGTAAATCGCAACGAATTTGCTGATAGTATGTATTTTATCAAAACATGAATAATTTTTTTTTTAATTATAATTTTAAATATATAATTATTACTTAATTTTACGATTTTCAGATGACTGTGTCAGAGAGGTAACATAGGATCGTGTAAGAAGTATCTTTCCAATTTTTGTTACAATTAAAAACAATGATTTTCATGCAATTGTTAATTAACAAATAATAATAAAATGTTGTTTGCAAAAATCGTACCTGTAATACGAATGTTAAAGACAATTTTCTAAGTTATCTATCATTCGCCCTATTTTCCCCCTTTTTTCACATTTATTATTGTTAAATTTGAATTTGTTTATGAAAAAACAATAAAACAAGTAACATTGAGGGTGACACTTAAATTAATTAGTAATTAACAACTTTCTATAAACATTTTAACCCGTTTAAACAAGTTTTTACCACTGTTATTCAAATAACATTTTTTTTGTTAATAACTAATTTTGCACTAAACAAAAAAGGTTGAAATTTTAATACAAGGTAAGTTATAATTATTTATACCTTCTGTCCAATTTTCAACCATCTAACATTTTTTTCACAAAGTTATATACAAAAACGCTTTTCACCATCACAACCCCCTAGCGTTCACCCCAGATGGTTGAAATTTTTAATTTGTTATTATTTTAACGTCCCAAACCACATATCAAAAAATCATAATGATACTAATTATTTGACCTTCACGGACTATATTGACTGGCCTATTTTTACTTTGGGGTAATGCTGCAGATATTGAATCTGTTTTTATTTTATAAAAGAAAGCAATCCGCTCATTTATAATCTTGGAGCTAGAGACTCTCTTCGGGATGTTTTTAACAAAGTAAGAATACTCACTGTTGCGTCACAATATATTTACAACAATATTATGTATATTCACAGTAGCATTGATCGCTTTGATAAAATCAGTGATAATCATTGTATGTGCACAAGTAAGGATAAGCTTATAACGCCAAGTTTCCGACTCCGCAAAGTCAATAAATCATTCTTAGGGCAAGATATCCGTTTCTATAATTAAATTCCGCAGACATTTTTAACTTTGCTGTTTCATAAATTCAAATCATTTGTAAAAAATAAATTGGTAAAAATGCATATTATTCGATACAAGATTATATAGATGAAAAAAAAGCGTGGAGTTAATGCTTGTTGACTTCCAGGCAGGTTAACATAACATACATATATAATTGTATTTAACTAACATGACTGTATTTTTAGATGTTGAAAAAAGTAACTACTGAGTTTCTTGCCAGCTCTTCTCGGTAGAATCTACGTTCCGAACCGGTGGTAGCTTTACTTAAAATAGTTTGTTAAATAACGATTGAAAAGTGCTTGTAAAGGCCTTCTTGAATAAAGTTTATTTTGATTTTGATTTTGTAAAGGCAGGCCAACCGTCAGGGCGTCTCGGTAGCATGTGAAAGTGATCCCGTGGCGACCGCCGAAGAGAC
Source organism: Vanessa atalanta (assembly GCF_905147765.1). Taxonomy (NCBI): domain Eukaryota; kingdom Metazoa; phylum Arthropoda; class Insecta; order Lepidoptera; family Nymphalidae; genus Vanessa; species Vanessa atalanta. The sequence goes on from NC_061896.1 coordinate 3,975,833, forward strand.
GGAGAGGGTACCGCTTATTTTTTAGTGAGTATCTCGGTGTACCGGTGAGCATTCAGCGTCCAGGGTACCAGCGTGTCCCACATACCCCCCTTCCCACTTTCACGTGGTGGAAACGCGTAAGCCTTTTTTCCAGCGAGACAAAAAAAGGTTAGGTTTTATTTCCGGGGCGCACCCTGGCAAGGGCGTTCGACACCTCTTCTCCGCGTACCTAGATCAGGGCAGACTCGTCGTTGAGAGATATCCTATCTTACCATGCCTAGTTGGTGTGGCTAATGCGGTCCACCGCATTTGCGCTCTAGGCCACGAGGTGGTCTTATACAAATCGAAGGCCCTTGTGTTCCATGGGCCTCGAAATGCGCCACCACCGGAGATGGTCATCACAGTCGGCAGTACTTCCATCGCCAAATGGTCGACAATGAAGTACCTGAAAGAGACTTTCGTGGGCTTCCTAATGTCATGTCCGAACCTCTTGAGAGTAGAGCCGGTTCTTCTCCGCTTTTGCTGCTTTATTAGAAGTTTTTCGAGTGAGCTTCGGCCTCGATGATCCACGGCGGGCTTCCGGGCAGAAAGCAGGCAATCGCTCTGAGCGCCGTGGCCTGCTGCGGGCGTCGCAGCGAAGCTACATAGCGGGTATTCAGAGCGTCCACCTGTATCTGCACCCCATTGAGCGCTCCACACCAGGCTCCCATAGGAACCATCAATTTAAGAGCTGCGAGTTATTTGCGGAGGCAGACATTATTGGTATCTCGGTTCCCGATGCAAGAGCATACAAAATACTCTAGAGCGAAACCACTTTCCCCTTTAATTTCTGTACTTATGGGCTATTTCCATCTTTTTGCAGCCATCCTTGTCTTTGTCTCCGTATCCCAGTCAGAATAGCAACGCAACGTCATATATGTCCGTTTTCTAAATAGTCTTATTTCAATAATGCTCTTTATTTTAATATTATAAATATAATTGAAGCATCAATAATAATTATAAGGGCGTCACATCGATTATTATTGGGGCAGGCGTTAATAATGAACTGATTACAATAACTATAAAGCCATGGTTCATTACCTGTTCTATAAAAGAATAGTCAGACATCGTAACGATATCATTAACTACAAAATGAGATTCTTGGTGCTATTTTCTGTGCTCTTTGCGCTCTTGTGCGTTGCAATGGTAAGCGTTTCTTTATATTATTATCTGTTAAATAAGTTTGGTTATTGATAGGTTGATCAGAATACTTGGTTGCATGCGTTTAATGATAGATCATAATTCACATTACGCCATGGAGAAACTTTATAATCATTTTTTAAATTCATGTTAGTCTATACAAAATAATATAGTTGAGCTTTGAATCAGTATTCGACCGTTTTCATACAAGATGTATAAATTTAATTTTATATTTTGATTATTACTTGTAGGTAAATAATTGGTAATACAAGTATTCAGTTTAATGCCACTCTCGTAGATCACAATCAGAACTGGTTGTAGCTTGAAATTTCATTTATTTTCCAAAATAATTATCCATAGTTAGATTGATTATGTATTTTCTAAAACAGCAATTATTAGCATATCGGTTTGAAGGGTCAGTGATAGTGTAGCCACAGGCACAAGGGATATTCTAGTTCTAAAGGTTGGTTACATTAGAGATGTTAGGGATGATTAAGATTTGTTATGGAGCCAGTGTCTATGAAAGGTGGTGACCGTTCAATATTATGCGTATATATTGCCATTAAAATCGTGGAGTTAATACTTGTTGACTTCCAGGTAGGATGTATAACATACATATATAATTGTATTTAACTAACTGTATTTTTAGATGTTAAAAAGAGTAACTGCTGAGTTTTTTGTGGGTTCTTCTCGGTAGAATCTGCATTCCGAACCGGTGATAGCTTCACTTAATATAGTTTGTTAAATGACGATTCAAAATTCTACTTGAATAAGTATATTTTGTTTTTATTTCTACTACAGCTTTTTTAACTCTTTCAGGGTGAATTCGACTACACTGCAAACTACGCCAGACTTGCTTCCCAACTCCCACCCAATGCCAACGTCCGCAATTTGGTTAAATCTCTTCATGCAGCTAGAAACTTACATCAACATCATTAGCTACTCGACATCTCATTGAAGTAAATATGACTTCAAATTACAAAGATCTGATTTTGATAAATTTTAACAATATACCAATTCCCTTGCACCTGCAGATATGTATATCCCACTAACTTATATTGAAGTTCAGTTATCGAAATTAACGTTTTATATTCAAGTAATAAAGCGTGCTATTATCTAACATTGTTTTTTTTTTTTAAACTATACCGGATTTTTTACACCGACTTACTGACGACCGGACTTTTGATAACATTGTTTAAAACACTAATTTTACTTTATTAAAACTTAATTCCCGAGGTCAATGGCGTATTGGTAATGTGAGGAATGGTTAATTTTCATACGGTGCCAATGTTGATGGCCAATAGTCACCACATAACACGTGGCCCATTTTCCCTTCTACATAAAACACGATATTTATATTGGAGTTTGGTGCGGTTGAACAGAGTCCTCTGATTAATCTTAAAATACAACCGTTCAAAAATAACGTACGGTACCAATATCAATGTTGACCACTTACCGTTTTATGGACCAATTTCCCTTCCTATCTATGCCATAAAAAACAATTAATAAAAACAGATTCCTTCAGTTTATAATTTTTTTTATTATATTACATTATAATTAATCACTGTATCTGCGGCGTGAAGGGAACATGCGTTCGTAATTAAGATTAATGTCAGATGGATGAGCGCCCGGCCATTCGCGTCGAGCCTGCCTGCCTATAGGTATGTAATCGTACGGCACCTGTAATAAAACATATTATATATTCGAATTTGGTGCGGTTGAGCGCACTTACCTCAGAGTACTCTGATCAGTCAGGTATTTTTATCACCAAAACCAAAACGTAACCTAGCAAATTTGGTCCATGACGTTATTTCTGATGATTTCAACTATTTTCTGGAGAGTTCTATCCTTATAATAGTGTATCGAGTGATCTACATATTATAGCTAGGATAGTCATCTATTTTTTTTTTAGTTTGATTCGTTGAAATTTTTTCGTATAATTAAAGATTATAATTGTTTTGTCTTTTGTAATAATAATAATTGTTTTTTTTCTATCCGTAATATTTGAATATTGGTTGGAACACGTAAAATTAACTGTATTAGGAAATAATATATTTATTAATAACATTAAGGCCTTAATTTTCAGCTCAAAATTAAAAATAGTTTCTGTTCATTATTCATAATTTTACCCTTTAAAGGAGGGAATTCAAAAAACTAACCTATGTTCTTCCTTGGGATTCCGTATTTTCGTATATCTCTCATATACGATATCGCATATCTCCATACGAAATTTCATCTAAATCAATTCAGCGGCTTAAGTGTGTAGATAATATAACAAACAGAGTAACTTTCGCATTTATAATATTAGTATAGATTAACTAATTTGATGACGTCACACAATATATACAAATTTTAGTAAATACAACCGTTCAAAAATATCCTTGGAATATACCTAGAATGCTGGTGCTTTGAACTCTCGGAACTGATAGGCATGGTCTTCAGTGACTTAGCTAGGTGTGTTATAATAAGGCTAAGTAGGGTGTGGGGATGACTGACGTACGTAATTATTACTAAGCGATATCTTCGACGTCTACTGATTACTGTTTCAAAAGCTATCTACCATTACAAGGAAAAAAAGTTATCTGTATTTATATAATACTAGCTGTGTCCGCGACTACGAGCGCGTTGTTTGAATTTAAGTTATTTGGATATTGTAGCGTGATTTTATTTTTATTCTAAGTATATATAATTCTAAAATAAAAGTAGCCTAAGTTACTTCTTATTACATCCGCTATCTGACAGTGAAAGTCCCGTCGAAATCGGCTCAGTCGTTCCAGAGAATATCCGGAACTAAAATGTTATTTTGGTATATGTACCTTGTATACATACATATGCATTTAGTAAAAATGGGTTATTTTAATATTACAAACAGACACTCCAATTTTATTATATGTATAGATATAAACAAAAAGTATGTTAATAAATTGCCCATTTTTGTTACGGGTCCGGTACTTCTATCAGCCTTGCTACGCCATAGCATCTCTTGGCTCAGAAATTTAGACACAGTTTCTCAATAAGGTCTTTAGTTATACAAAAGTTATCGTGATTGTCAAATAAATTAAAAAGACATCAGTCATAAATGTGCAACAACTCACCTGGGTCATAACACTCGTTATTAAAACGAATGCCGTTACGGCAACGAGTAAAATATTCATTGTTACTCTATGATTGTTAAGAGATAATACCCAAACATTTATGTTACTTTCTCGTGTGTGTGGCTGGAACGCAATAATTTTCTAATTAAAATCGCGTTATCGACGCTTACGCAAATAATCTTGTTTAATTATTTTTTTTTTAATCGACGATGAATCTCTGAAATATGAGTATCCGTCAATATTTTTGAAATAATTAGAATCTAATTTAATTTTAAGTAAAGTTATAAGAAGATGCTTTGGTTGGAGGATTGCAGGGTCGCGGGCAAGTAGTCTAAAATGTTTGTGTCCCTAATTTGCATGACCGGATTTAGGGGAGGTTAATCGGCGCAACTGCCCTGGGGGCTGCACAGGAGGCCCTACAATAAAGGTTCCGAAGATTTAATAATTTTATTTTAGTAAAATCTCCATCTCAGTCAACTCCTTTGTTGCCCAGGGCCTCCACTCTTTCGTGGCCCCAGGGCTTCCAGACCTCCAAAATCCGGTCCTGCTAATTTGTATATCTATTTCAATTTGCTGTAGAGGGTGAAGGAAGGCATTGCGGAGAATCATGCAAATAAGTGAAATGAATAATGAGACACCATTCCGCAATTTTTGTTACACGGAATTGGAAAATTGCGACCTAACAAAGGATAATTCTATGTGACCTTGAGTTCGGCTTAATCGTATTAAGGATGGAAAATTGATTTGACTATTAATGTTTTTATGTACAAATAATAGGTCTGACATATCTCTTGGTTTTTCCTAGTTTTTCATGTTGAAATTTCTCACTCATAATAACATTATTTATAAATTATAGAAAGCGAGACAAAAAAATGGGCTACTTTACTGTTTAACACTCTGACACCCCTCAAACCGAACACAAATTGCAGTATTGCTTTTTAACGGTAGAATATGTGATGAGTGGATGGTACCTTCCCAGTAGTGATTGCACAGATTTCGACCTCCAAATAAAAATAAGTCTGTACAAATCACAAACTGGCTGATTACTTTATGAGATTATGTTTAATTATAATTAAACTTTTTTTTTATTTGCATGTATTATCATTAATGTTGTTTACACCTTTAAAGACGTATCACTCTGTATGTTACCCAAGTCAGATATTAATTTTAAGTGCTTAGTGATAAGTTGATGGTGTACTTTTTCCAATAAATAAATAATAATTATTATATAATATAATATTTAAAAACAATACACACAAAAACATTTCTCTATTTTATTTACGTATAAAAACTTTAAATAACAATTTTTTTGTAGGCGATAAACCTAGGCGATATTTCTAATGTTAATTTCAATTTTCGGGGAAAGGACTGATTATCCTTAACACAGGTTATTTATTTAGCCTAGCTAGGACAGCCAGTACTTGATCTGTGTTTCAACTATCTAACTGTTTATAAAGATGCTTTTTTGTGGAATAAATATTATTATTATTGTAATACAAAGGTATATATATATTTATTTGAAATAAAATATTATTGGTTACTGTTGTAAATTACAATTTTACGACCGAGTTACAAAAACATTTCTTGCAACAAATATGTATTTTCTTTTGGTTACAACTTCAATTATGCTTAACATATATTTATTTGAAGCAACAGTAAGATAATTTTGTATTTTTTACACTTTACTAAGTTTATTAAATATTTTTTCGTCATTTTAGCGACCGCTGAAATCAACTGGGTACCTACTACTGTCTAAAATGTTACCTAGTTTCTTATTGCACATTGTTTATTTTATTCATTTAATTTTTATTTAATTGTGCGTGTATAAATTTGTCTATGGCTTTTATTAAAATGTTTAATTTTTTTCTTGGGTGGACTGAAATTAATCTTCTACTGTTTCTCCGTTTATTTTTAAACTCAGATATCTTTTTAATTTTTTAAAAATGTGTTATTTCTTTATTGCGTTTTATTTCTAACAAGTGTGAACTTTCTGCCTGATCGTATTTATTCCGGATTGTATTCAATATGTGTGAGGTTTATTTATAGAAATTTTAATGATTCACAATACTTGCCTCGATTTTTATTTTCCGCTTATTTTTCTACACATAAAACCAGTAGTTTTGACTATATTTTAAATAATATAATAATAAATGTTAAAATTTAACTGTTAATAAAATGCCTTTCAGCCTCAACCAGACGGTTATAATCCGGAAATAAATGATCAATTTGAAAAAACCACAACATCGGACGACAAACCTTATAAATCCCTAAACTCTAATGTCATTGATGAGAACAATGAAATACTAGACAAAGAGTTCGAATCACACAAAGAAAACAAATCAGAACTAGCTAAAGTTGAAAACACCACACCCGTACTAAGCTTTTATAAAAAAATAACATTTGCCATACAATTATTTTTGTGTACACCGAAAATAAAATCCGTTCTTACAAATATAGGAACATGTATTGTAAATGGGGTGATGGAAATAGTTTCTTTCTATTTACCTGCACCGTTAATACCTCTCCTAGCAAGCGCAGCTGGTATGATCATACCATTCGAACCGGTAGTCATGTTGAGAAGACAAATGCCAGTAACTAGTTATAGAAGAGCATTAAAAACAGCTGTGAACGGTTTTCTAAATACATTTAATGTTTATAAATATGATAACGACGACGAAGATCCATATATGACGAGGAGATTTAATCGAAGATTTATGGATGGTCCTAAAGACGAAGTTAATACAAGCAAACCTTTTGATGAATAAGCTACTTTATTTTTAACGATGATTCTAATACTATAGATTGTTTTTCAAATATTTAAATCTCTTATACAGGAAATATTATCGTAATATGATAGTATGGTTGATTTCGAAAAGGTCGTTAATATTAAATTCATTATGAATATTAAAAAAAAAAAAAACCAAACAATTTTACAACATTTATACAATACTTATACATCAAAATTATTTTAAATATATCTTATGTTATTTAAATTATTGTGTATTTAATATTATAATCATTAATGTCTTGCAGTATCTTTGAGATTATTAAAATTATTACCAACATTAGTAGACATTGTAATAACACCAAAAAATGGACAAAAAAAAGTAGTTTTCACAACAGTTGACTTTTCTCTTAAACTATGTTTAGCTGGAGTAAAGATATCTACTTCTATTTTCTTCTTTCTTCTTGGTTTATCTTTAATTTTGACTGTTGTGTCATTTTTATTAAAATTATTGACAGTAGAAATTTCTTTCTTATTGAGTTTAAGTAATATGTTTTCTTTGTCAGTGTTTAAGGTCATTGCTTTGTCAGATAAATCAGCTTTGCGTAAACTTTTAGGCCTAGAGATCTCCATGCCTTCCCAAAAATGTCTAAAACCATTTTTATCTAAATATACTTTATCTGTTGGAAAATTTCCGCTGTTCCTTTTTTGTATAAAGTCTTTGAAATGATCTCTTACAACATGTAATGTTGGTTTAAGAATATTGTATTTTTCATTTCTAAACATTATTTTAGATATCTTCTGTAGGTCTATGTGTTCTTGGAATTGACCAGATGTTTGATGGAACTATAAAAAACAAAAGAATAATATAAAAATAAGCTACACGATTGGTTAAATGACCGCAATGACATTTTTTATTAGCAAATAGTCTGCTTAATTAAATGTCCTACGTAACTGTCGTTGTAATATTATAAATTATATTTCTAGACTTATATTATCGTAAGCTTCTTTCCCTGGTTTTACTTGGATATGATTCATGTTTTCCTTTTTTCTCTGGTAAATTGTTCCTTCCATCGTTAGGTACCTGGGGCTCTTCCGGCGCAATGGCCTAGTCTCTCTTGATAATGGGCATCGTGGGTGAAATCGGTCAAGAGGATATTGTTATTGCCGTCTAGGCAGCTCTCAAGCTCTTATAGGCATCCCTCGGCTTTGAGGGCTTGAGAGAGGAATACTGAGCATGTATTAGCGGCATCACCTTGCCCTTGCTTACTTTCTGCTACCTCCTCCAGTGCGATGACCACCTCTCGGAAGACGGGTGCCGATAAACTCTATTTGTATCGACAATGGTACTACCACTATGGATAGCAAGAGGATTTCATCTATGGCCACTGATAGGCTAAAAAGCTAAGGCCTCCACGAGACCTACATTAACAAAGTGTGACGTAACATGGCCATTACAGCAACACATTCAAAATAAGCTGATTAACACCTGATGCAGGTTGTTATAAATAAAACCATGTCTGACAAGTCATTGTGTGAACCTAAATGAGACCATTGACCAAGAGATTAAAGTGAGGTTGATGTACCTTCACCGTCACCGACCCATTGAGTTCAGATCCTCCATTCATCTACGCATCAGAGTTCGTTGAGTAAGAACTCCAATCTTCTGATAGTACAGAATCGTGACAGTCATAAATTTTTTTGGGGACACTTTGCAAAAAACAATGAAGGTAATTCCCCTTTGTCTATAATGAAAACGAACGTGGCGTGCCGAACTTAGGAAGTGAAGTCGGTTAGTCGGCAGGCTACGTGAAAACTGGGGTTTTATTATCGAAAAAATATTAAACCCAGTTTCAATTTCGTGCTTAGAAATGTAAAACATATTATACTTGAAGTTTGTTTAGTTTGCCAATGAGGGCGAACCTCAAAAAAAAAAATTTTAAATAAAATGATCGTGGTTCACTGTGATCCCCATGAACCAATGGGCCCATGCAACCATTGTTTGCATTGACAAAACTATTCCTAGTTAGTATTTTTTTTAACATAACTAGGCCAGATTTATTTGCTTAAACTTAAATCTTATGTAAACAATAAGTGCATCTTAAAATATATTTCAAATACGAAAATGAACACCTTACAAGAACTGCTGAATTAATACCCTTTTATAATCTTATTTGATGTAACTTACCGTAATACATAAAAACGTTAAGTATATAAAATCCATAGCGAAATGTTCTGGCGATGAATAATTGATTTTCATACGCAGAAATGTAATTATGATTCCGAACATTAACTTTTTACGCTTATAATACTATTTTTTCATTATCTCATTTTCTCGAATTCATTTTAACATGTTTTTATGTTTCTAAGTGAATTGTGAATAGGGTTTTGTTTCTTTTGAGTACTTTGATTATTTACGTTACTAATAGAAGTACCTTATGTTTACTTCGATCTTTTAATGTTGGCAAATAAAACTAGATCATATTACTAGTAGGTACTTAAAAAGTACAGTTAGCAGAAAAAGGCCTTTTTTTATGCATAACCCTTTTTCTAAGTAATATGATATAACTTTTTTACCCTCCTAAGAGATGGATTGAGTATCGTTGTTTTTTAGTGGGGACTAACCACCCAATCTTCATGTGGGATAGGACTTCTCCAGCGATACCAAAAAAATTGAGGTCTCACCTGGTGCATTGTTTTGTCGTCATTAATTAATTTAAAATAGTAAAATAACCTTATTGTTACATATTTCTATACTAATGTTACGCAATGGTCGAAATTCATCTATAAAAATTATTGAAAATTTGGGGAACACTTTTAAATATTTTTTTGTTGATAGCATTACAGCTCATTAATAGCAAGAACCAAAAATAATTGAATTGACAAAAGGAGGAAAAGGGTACTAAACCTTGCCTATTTAAGTATACTCGGTGACAAACTGAGAAAGTCGGATCAAAAAATTAAACTCATTCCAAAATTCACACGCAATCGCTTACACACATAGGTACTTTACATATATCTTCTATAGGCTTGTACGCGCTTGTAGGTTTGTACGCGCTTATCATAAAACCTAGTCATGATAATTTCAGTCGAATTTTCTGATTTATTGGCGTTCAATTTTTTTTTTTTTGATAATAAAATAAATAGTTAGGTACCTATTAAGTTTTTAAGATCTTATTAAAGTTAGTTTATGATAAGGTTTTGCTATTAAAATCATATTAAAATTATGTCCGCTTCAATGGACAAGGAAGTCTATATTAAAATTGACGTTTCTGTTCTCTTATCTGTTTTGTGTGCCACTGAGAAGCCAAAGGAGTTCTTTAAACAATATTTGGGTTTAAATAAAACTTCAAAGATAATTTTGCTTAAATATATTTGGAAACATACCTTGATGAAAGCGTAAACAATACCTAGCCTCACCAAAACATACCTTTCCTTTAAGCCGAAACAAATAAAATTGTTTTTTATATTGCAAGGAAAAAATCTCAATGAAATATTAAAATAAGTATATTACAAAAGATCTTCGTCGTTTTCAATTTATACAAATCCACCATAAATAAAGATTAAAAAAATAAAAATAAAATGTTGCCATCTTCATGTTATTGATAAATTTCCACTAGAGTTGTTGCGATACATAATTTATTAAAACAATTTTGTTGCTGTAAACAAATTTAAGGAGATAAAATATTTAAAACTTTACCGAATGTTTACTTAAACACTGAATTCTCTATTTCTTCCATTATTGCTTTAACATTCGGAAGAAAAAGACAGTATTTATTTACTAATCACCCGCTTAACAATGAAATTAAAAGGCCGCTAATATTGAAATAATTAAAATGACAAATTTAAATTCAGCTACAGTTAAAATAAAATATATTACACATATCTAGTGGAAATCCATCAGAGTTATACTTTTCGATACCGCCATTAGAATTGTAATCAACAACTAACATTAGTAAAAGTGCATGATAAACGTTTAAATATTGTCGAATGATATGATACTAAATTTAATAGTTCATTCATACAATCACGGGCACTTTTCGAATTGGTACCGTAATAATCACAATGTTGCCAATTAAAAAATTTAAACGTGACCTGATAAAAATAACTGTTTAAAATAAACGGCAGGTTTTTATTAATTTGACATAAAGGGATTTCTATTTCGATATATTTAAATAAGCAAATAAATAATGCTATTCATTATAAATGACAATTAAAAAAATATGACTACAGACAATAAAAAATAAACGTCATAAAATATGAAAAATAAAATATGGAATAGGTTTATTTTTTAAATTAATCAGTATATATCAAGTATTAGTGCTATTAAAGTAGTATAAAATTACAATAATTATTATAATAATAAAAACTTCAGAGAGTTAAAATTTACAAACTTTCGACGTCAAATTTAAATTCAAATCGCGCGAAAAAATTATGAAAAAATCGCGTTAAGTTTGCGTTATTCTGGTTATCATAATGCGTTATCACTTTTAAAGTTACGTTTAGAATATTATATTGTACGTACCTAGAGTTACATTCTATATATTTTTTACAGAATATCAACAAAGAAACAATTATTAAAAAATATCGCAATTTGAATTAGTGAAAGTTCTTTGAGTGAGATTTCAATGCAACGATTCTATGTCACGTTTATTCGCAACGGCTCAGAACGAGGTTTTACTTCTGTCACGTATAAAAGTGCATGTTTTAATATTTGTTTATTTGTAAAATAGTAATAGTGTTATTGTTTTGACGTTTTTGTTACAATGTCAATTTATAAACTAATTTAATTGAAACGAATTGTTATAATACTTCAGAATAATTATCGTGCATCGGCAAACATCGGAAACATTCGTATTATAATCTACAAAAACGTTTGTCTAAAGTAATTTGATCCTAAAACACTTTTAATTTAAACTCTATTACTAACTAATAAGTGTCAATGTCGTTTCTAAAAACAACAATAGTTTCAAGCTGTGCGAGTGAGACGGAAAAACCTATAAAACATTAGAACTAAGATTTTGGATCATATAGAGAAGCCACTCATTAAATTTCTCTCACTTTTTCAAATTGAATTATGAAAATCGTTATGACAGTCTGTAATTAGTGTACTAGTCATGCTAAAATATGATGTTAGCCGAAGCAGAACACTTACTCTGAAGTTCTGTACATGATGTAAGAAATTATCTCAAAAGGCATATGAAATATCGCAGTAATAGTTCTTTACAATTAATTATGAGCCCACGGTGTACAATTCAATGAAGAAACAAATTTATCTGGCCCGGCGACTGTCAATGTCATCGATTTCAGTGTTGCCATTATTATTTTTTTGCGCTAAATAGGGTAAAATAATTTCGTACAATTTTTGCAATTATTTATAATGACTCCTCATTTGACCTTTGCTGATATTGAAAAATGGTTTAAAAAAAACAAATCTGATCACTGAATTATATGGCGTCGTTAGTTTACCTGTCCAGATAAATTTGTAGCATTTTAAGTTGGTTATTTATTTAATAGACATAGAGAATGGACTAAGAGTTCCCTGTCAAGTAAATATGGGCGGATAAGTGTGACAGAGACGGAACGATTATGAACAAGGAAAGAAGACAGGTATCGGCCGCTCAATCGCTTCGTCTCTATATAAACAATGGTCAATTTTTTGATGCTATTCTTCAATCCATTCTCTATGTGTATGCTTACTAATAATTAGTTATTTTTCCTTAGATTTAATTTTACTTTTGACGTAAATATTGCTATTTATAATGAGGTTTTGACAAAATAATAATTAAAAACCAACCTATCAAAGACAAATTAATTGTTACAATTTTAGATAAAGGTACTCTGTCCTTCTCTTACACCGTAGTAACATCAAGTGTGACATTGACAGCAAACCTTATAGATTCGACACAACTACAGGTGCGAAAAGGACAAAATACCTGAGAAGTTTGCATCTCGATTAGGCCTACAGGTTATTATGTATGTGGACTTTTGTCCGTTAGTTTGACTAGTTGATTGGTGGATATGTACTCATATGCTAGAGGCTCGTGGACAATAACTACAATTCTATAGATATTACTATTGTAATATTATAAGACTTAAAAAGAATCATAGCAAGATTAAGACTAGTCGTATTTTAACCTAAGTTTCAGTCAATTCATTCATCATTCACAATCGATTAAAACGAACGATTCGATTTCATATTGATTTTTTTTTTATCAATAACAATATTATTATTATTTTATTTAGAAAAATATCAAGAAGATCGAATATAAAAAATGATTGTCGTGTTTATATTTCGTGATTTAAGCTCATCGGTAAATAAATTTACTTTTGTCCGTCTGTGAACCGAATGGTTGAAGTCGTGTAAGTATTATATTTACTTAAACAATATTTAAAATCGATTCTAAATTATTGCGAATATCATAAGTCGAAGTGACGAATTACATATTTTAATTATGAAAATAAATATGTATATATATTTATGCAATTTTTAAGTATTTTTTTTTAAGACAGCGTTTTTATACGAAAATATAGAAATATATGTTTATATACAAAGCTAGTGTTGTTAAAAAATATAGCGAGAATCGAATACTGATTAGAGAAACACTGGAAAAAATTATAATGTATTTAAACTATTTAAACCGCAAATAAATACAACATTTTAAAGTATCTTTTAAGCTAAAAGTATTTTTTAAATCTATAATACTATCGGTTGTATCGATCATGTGTGCATTATATCTAGTGTTGCCATATGCGAATCTGGCATTTTTTACAATTTGCCTAACCAGCCCGTAACATTTGAAAAATTTAAAACGCGTTTATGTACAATATATTCTTTTTTTAAATTCATAGACGAAAACGCTAATAGATTCAACACGCTAAACCGCCATATAACCACGTTGTCGCTTATTTAATAATTCTATAAAATTTATGAAACTTTCTATTTAATTAGATTTAAAATTTAGACCTAATATTTATCACGGAATAATTTTAATAAAAAAACAATTAATTGAGAAAAATCAAAGCGTGCAACACCAAAAGATTACCATATTAAAAATCTGCATAGCCATTTTAAAACCACAGACTAAAAAATGTCAAAAATTAGTGCCGCTAAATTTAAAACAATTTTTTAACACTTATGCTGTATTTTAGACCCGAATTCGTGTAATATATCGCAAGCCATTTCTAGATCATTCCGCGTGATACCCAATGCTCTCACTACAATGTCTTTTGGATAACCCTCCCCGACTAAACGAGCAATGTAGTCTAAATTTATATTTTCATACGACACATTATCACCGTACTTCCTGCCGTGCTTGTCGTGGGTCAGAGGATTGATTTTTTTGGCTGTAACAAAGAAAAAATAAGTTTAAAGAGTTGTTATATATTATAAGTTACAAAAACACATAAGGAGATGAAAGCATATTTCTGTCCTTATCGGTACATAATAATAAACTTACGGGCAACCGCTAATTCATTTTTCTCCACCGCAACATTTTCGTAAGGCGGATCCTTGATCTCTTCAGAAGGAAATTTCGGCATTGTCGTCGATTTCGTCGGCTGATTGTCCAAGCTTCCGCTAGTAGTTGACGGTAAAGATCTTTGTCTTGGCGGCGCTCTATTTTCCACTCTTGTATCTCGGTCGAAACTCGATCGATCGTTTTGTCTATCTGGTTTATCTGGTCGTTCTGGTGGATTTCGGAAGTCTATGTGTCTTTCTTGCATATATCTCTCCGTGTGCCTGTCCATGATTCTGTTCTCTGAATTAGATCTATCCGTTCTATTGTCTGAAACGCTTCTATTTTCTAACCATTCTGATGATCTGTCGTGTCTCTCCTTGTCTGCGAGTCGGTCGTTCTGGTGTCTGGTGTCGGCTAATCTGTCCGGAGCGGAACGTTCTGGCCGATCCGTTATGTGTCGTTCGGGTCGGTTGTCTGTGGATTTTTCTGGTTTAGGGTCCGATGGTGTTCTGTCTAATGGTTGTCGTTCGGGTGGCGGAGCGGGTAAAGGTCTACTGTTTGATTGGGGGGTGCAAGCTCGTCTTGGTTTTTCGAATGCTCTTGGATCTGGAGGTATCTGAAAAATGTTATAAAAATCTTTCATGTTGATGTTTTGTAAGGGAAGGGATAGGTCACGCGAAATGCTTAAGTCACTGATTTTATATGCCTTTATATTCACAAGTGATCCTCGTATTCAGCGAGATCAAGTGAAAGTATAGCCGAATCCTACTAATAGTAGAAGAGGCGTTTGGCCAAAATTTGGACATCTTACATAAAAAAGTGAGTTCGTGTATAAGAAAACTAAGACTAAACTTAATCTAACCGATTGAACAAGACTAAATTTGATCTAACTTTAAAAATAAAGGGGTTCAATACCCCTTTATTTTTAAATTGCTTTAAAGTCATAATTTAATAAATAATCTATTTTGCAGCTGTAAGATTTTAGAGTGATCAAAATAAACACTGTTCCTAAAACTATTCGATAATAAGACCATTTACCTAAAACAATTATATGAGTATTTAAAACTATTTTACCTCGTGATTCCTGGTATCGATGAGGCCCGTGATAGTCTCAGTTGAACCTGTGATGACGGAGGTGAGGCGATGTCTGGAATCTGGTTCAGGTTCCAGGGACGAGCGGCGACGAGGTTCTAATTGAAAAAAGAAATCTTTCTGTAAAATAATGTTATTAAAGGTTGAAGGCAAACGAGGAACGATATGTCTATGTATATGGACTTAGTCGGCTTATTATACCACAACGTGCTATTATCGGCTTTGAGGACAGAGGCTGCCAAGTAGATTGCCATTGCAACTAGTACTAGTACTTGTTGGCAAAACTTGTTGGTTTGTTTTTTATTATCGGCAGACTTTCTATTTCGTGTTCCGATACAGACTGAAGGGACTGTTGAAGGGCCTTCTCGTCAAGTTCGTGTTGTTAAAACTTTTGTCGTCCAATGGCAGAAAAGCCGAGGCATAGAAATTTGCATCTTTAAAACTGAGTTTTTTTTCCTTTTTAATATTGTCACTGAGATTTATTAACTTATAATAGCATGAATGTTACTTTTATAGTCTTTGGATAAATTCTCTTTTTTTAACAAAAAATCCAAGGGTGACTTTAGACACTCCGGCAAACAGCAATACTAGTATTGCAGTGGTCAGATTTGTAGGATGATTCGAGCAGCCAAACAGACCCGGCGAGAAGGCCCTTCGACAACAGCCTGTGTCGGAAAACGAGTCCGAAGGTCCGTCGCACCACGACGTACAACGTACCCACGACGGAGGCCGAGGCGAGGTCCTGCACGCTGGACGCGGCGGCGATGGTGTCGGCGGGCGACAGGCTCTTGCGCGGCGGCAGCGGCGGCGCGCGCAGCTCCCCGTACGCGTTCTCGGCGGGCGCGGGCGCGCGGCGCGCGGCGCGCGGCGAGTGTCGCGGCGACGCGCCGGCCGAGCGCACGCCGGGCCGCAGCGCGTCGATCGTCGACGTGGCCGCGTTGAACTCCGCCCAGTCCTGGGGCGGGGGCTCTTTGTAGTGGAATTCGTGTCTGACCCCACTTATTTACGTTTGGAAATCGTAATACGTAAAAATTCTTTTGTTGTCTCCCGAACTCGTCCTACTGACTTCGACACGGCCATCGTGCACAGTCGTAGGCTTCGAGTGGCCTCGCGTGCTTGATTTACGATGATTTATATACTCTTTTTAATTTCAATATTATTGTCGCTTGCAACTTGTAAAACGTGATAAATGATCTCTCTCACGTAAGCGTGGTGTAGAGCTGACGTGGCTCTCGGTTACAGCCATAGGGCTAGAACACGTAGTCGATGTACTTGAAATCAACTCCGGCAAGCAGTATTGAGCTTTCACGTGCTTCGTGTATTTAACATTAATCAGTGGAAAATTATTAATATATCAAATGAAATTCTGAAACATGTGTATCCAATATTCCCTGACCCGCCTTGAACGAGCTCTTACTTTACAAACACGAATCTAGTTTATCGTATTACATCGAAATCAACGAGTGATCTAATTAAGATTTAAATTATTAAAAATATACTCTAAAAACTTTATAATTGTATTGTCAAAAAATTGTTCGCGTCCCTACCGTCCGACCGGTGTAACATTTTACAAGCGTCTATTATTTTCAGTGTTTCTATTTAAATTTTACTTTGAAGCAATAGTAGGTATATAATAGAAAAAATCTTAAAATTTTCGGATAACGTTTGAATCTTTAGGAACTTTTGTATTATATGTATCTTTTTAAATATTTTTACAATTTTTAAAATCATTAAATTAAGAAAATAATATGTTCGTCATTGCAAAGTCATGTCAATCAGAAAAATCTACATCTGTCAAAAGATCAAGCTATCTTGTATTACTACTACTATTAGCTTCCTACTCTAACACAAATTAAAAAAAGAACTCTATCATTTGTTTTGTGAATGTAAATTTAATTTGAAAATAAATACTTTTCTAGGTTTAGTCGGCCACTATGTATTACAGAAACCCTATAATTGTACGCGATATAAAAGGTTTACTAATTTAATACCCTAAATATAATATTCATGAATACTTTTGTGTTGGAGTTTTTTTTCCTACATTTTTTTGCAATATTGGTGAAAAATGAATTAAATACATCGTACTTTAAAGTCGGCTAGTGTTACACTTTTATCCTTATCGATACCAATAACTCAAAATGCTCATTTGGTTAGTCGTCTATTCAAACCTCGGATCGGGCCAATTAAAAGTTATTTGTTTTTATGTCAAATAATTCTCCGAAGTTTGAAAGTTGGCAAAAAAAATGCCTAAGCTTCGAAAAGTACGTAAAGCCAGTGGTTCATGGTAGACCAGACCATGATAATGAGAGAACAGAGAGTGCATCTATTATACACACTTTTTCAGTATAATATATACTGGCTAATTGACCTTGAGAATGATTGGCGTGGCCAAATGAAATAAATATTGGACATCATCACATACATTACTCTGATCCCAATGTAAGTAGCTAAAGCTAAGTGTTATGGAACATCAGAAGTAACGACGGTACCACAAACACCCAGACCCAAGACAACTTAGAAAACCAATGAACTTTTTTTACACCGACTCGGCCGGGAATCGAAACCGGTTTCGGAGTGGCGTACCCATGATAACCAGTGTACACACTACTCGACCACGGAAGTCGTCAAAATTAGAATTTAAAATATCAGGAGGCCATCATTATTCCACAAATATTATCGTTCACTTGTCTCGTGTTCTTTAAGTGTCTGAAAACCTCTTGATCTTCAGACGTAAGACCCTACTAAGAATAGTGTTTACATGATACCTCGAAATTCGATATTAAGTCCTCCCTTTTTTATTCATCTAAATTCAGCCCACCGAGTACAATATAAAGGCTAAATAAATCTGATGAGTTATAATGTAATTAAATCGGTAGATGAAACAACAATTATGAGTCAGTCGTACACAAAAATATAACAATTCATGCTCCATGCAGTCATGCCATCGTCTTATAAAATTTGAATAATAAAAAAAAAAACAATCAGAAAAACATTGTTGTGTCATAGGATAATGATAGGACAAGCGAGGAAGCAGACGCAAAGAAAAAACAAAAAGCACATTCATTCAAGCGTATATTGTCAACATTTAAATTACACTTATAAATAAATAATTCATGGACATCATAAACATAAAAAACTACAATCTAAAAATAATATGCAAATTAAAAAAAAAAAACCTTAAACTATAATCCATAATTTATGGACATGCATAACCGAATCTTATATGTATAGCTGTGCTTTTTTTCATTGGAAAAAATATATTGTGATGATTTTTTTGTTATCGGTACTAGTGACGTCATACGCCAAGTAAAAATTTTACTATTTTTTGTCGAATTAAATAATGGATTTTGAGCACAGCTATCCATACAGTATACAAACAACTAATTTATCTTGCACCATGCCATGTAAAATCAATAATTTAAACATAAATTATATTTAATACTTCCGTCCTAGCTTACAATGTAAAAATATCATTATAGAAATAAAAAAAATATATATTATATAAAAAAATAATAACTACAAACTGCATTCTTTACGTCACCGGGGAAGATAAAATGGCGCGAAAGCGCGGCCATTTTGTGATATCACTTACTCGAAAATTACATTAATATTTTCAGTCAAATTTGCAATAATAATTGTTTACGATATAAAATATTCTAAATAATATGAATTCATTCGAAGTAAAAAAACATTCAGTACAAAGTGAATAATATTCGATCATTTAACTTCTAAAAATCTTAACGTTGTAATATTACGTACAATCACAAGAAAAAGTCGTCACATTAATACACATACAAATGTAAACGAATTCTCTTTTTCCTATGACAGTACGTTTTACTAAAGATAAAATTAATTCATATCTATATTCGGACTGTAGTTTAATATTATATTAATGTATAATAAAGGCGGATTATTTAATTTCGATAACACTTAATAATAATGCAATCAATTACACAATAAAACTATATTATAAAATAATTTGAAGTTAATCTACGAAATGCCTTAGTCAATCTTCAAGTAGCTATTCTTAAGTAAAAATCAACCGTTGGTTGATTACTTTAAAATACGAAATTAATTATTTTACATGTATACGTATTTTGAATGTTTCAATAAAATAAAATGTTTATTTTAAACGCGACTAATTTATATGAAATCCTTAAAAGAAAAATTATTTAAATTAATATCAATAATAAAAAAAAAAACACGAAAAGTTCTTAAAAAATAAAACTATTGATTTATTTAATTATATTGCATAAGCAAACACGATATAACGCGACAGTACAGATTAAACTAAAGTCCGCATACAAGGTATAAATCACGCGCGTGCAACTCAGCACACGTGTATGTAGTGAAACGTTTACGCATCAGAAACGTTACGCATTGAAACGTTCGACTGAATATCGATCGAAAACGTTTCACCGCAACAATGTATAATAATAATGGAATGTTATCGTCGCTATTTTCCGCGAACTAAACATGCTGTGACTTGGTCCGTCTCTGCGAAACAAACGACATACTTTGACTATGCTTACATGCGACGTATGAAACTTGAGTGCATTGAAAAATGAACTTTATACTTCATGCAGTAAATTTCAATTTTATAAATAGTATAATAGAATGAGCATTTTTCATTTAGATCACTTGGAGCTTAGGACTTTGTATCGCTGTGTTCCGGTTTGAGGGGCGAGTGAGCCATAACTTTGTTCCGAAGGTTAGTGATGCAGTGGCGATGTAAGGAATGCTTAATACTTTTTACGGCGCCAATATCTGACCACTTACCATCAAGTGAGTCATTTGCTTATTTTATAAAGAAATATAAAAAAAAAAAACAAATCTTAATATATTCATTTATATGTTTGGTTAGTCTATCATACTGAGTCAAAATCATTAGACCAATATCCAATAAAACCTGCACAGACTATACAAAATCAAATGATCCGAATGAAATAATTGCTGGAAAAATGCTCTAAATTGATAACACTGTAGATTTAAATCGAATATCAATGCAAAAAAGTTTCAAATATACAAACGAAAAAAAAAAAAATGAACACTATGATTTATGACAAAATAATAAGCATAACATAAACCCACATACATACATGCGAGTGACATAAACAAAAAAATGCATGAACCGTGCACATACTAAACAAAGACATTTATATTCACAAACACAGTTATTCCGATTTTTCTTATGTTTTAATAATTACTACATAATAAAATTAAAACTATTTTAAACGGATTTCAGTTTTTATTAACTAATCACTGTGTTCTCATTATAGTGAAAATTATTGAAGTTATAACTTCCTATGGAAGAGTAATATGTTACGTAACGCGTTACGGCGCCAGTCTGTCTGACTTCCCTTTCTATAACGCATACGACAGGGGTAGGTAGGGAATAATTATATTTATAATGTACATACACAAAATTCTAATGTACGTATTCAAGAATTTATTATATATTTAATTTGATTAATAAATCATCTATCCTTGCATTATGGTCAATTCAGTCAACAGTTAATCAATATTAAATAGTTCATTTTAGATTCGTTTAAGTTATCAGTTATGTCGGTCCCGAGACGCAAATTTAAATCATTTTATATGATACTTGTTTTTAAGAAATGTAGATACAACCAGTAGCCAGATAGATAGGTAGGTAGACATTTTTTTAATATTTGACGTTATTCACGTGATAATGGCTTATTCATAAAATACGTGACACATTTTATTATTATTTGCCCCAGTTTTTTTTCTCCAATGTTAGATATTCTTACATAATTAATTATACCTATTGTATTGTTTGAACTTATTGAGCCAAACCCACCTAGTCATAACGTCATCAAGACTCATCTATAATAAACTTTTATTAATGTAATTAATTAGAAATTTTATCATTATTGATGGTTAAATGTACGGTTATCTTACCTTTAACCCCTTTTAATGTGTAAAGTATTTTATATAAGGACAGACAATATTTACAATAATTATCTTAAGGCTAGAATCGATCAATACTACCACTATTAAGTATGTATTTGAAATTACAAGCTATAATTATTATATCTCCATAATTACACTGGCTCACTAACCCTTAATAATGAGAACACATTTATACTAAACACTCAAACCCGTTTAAAATAGCTCTATATATGTAAATTAATTATTTATAACGTAACACCTAAAATGAATATTACTCATTATGATATTCATATATCGAAATTTTTATTTATGTATGTAGTCAAATAGTATATAATGTTATTTACCTCGGAATCGTCAATATCGTCCGTCAGTCCGTTAAACGTTGCGTTTCTCGACGACCAACCGTTCGAGCTACTCGATATTGTTACTTCAGAACCTGGGAATTATTGTTTATTTAATCACACACGTACACGTACACGTACACGCGTACACACGCACACGCACGCACGATAGCACGCACATTAGAGTCTCTTTTACATACTAACAACTCACTATAATTTAACTTTAATTACATATACAAATATAGTTTTTTTTTTTTTTTGTGGAGAATTATGAGATTACGACCAATCGACGTGGATTGTTATAGGCTATACATTTTTTTGTATTCCTTTGATACTAACTCCTTATTATTATTTAATACCCAACGATGCCGACCTGTAAAGGCTGGTACAATATAAATTACTAATTGTCAAATCCTATTTTGGTCTCGATGACCAGTGATATGAATAAATCAGTAAGTAACTTTATTTGATTTTGACCTTTATTTGCCCTAAGTAGAACTATTCTTTGAGAACAAAAGTTGTACAGAGTAGCATTGCGGGACAGGAAAATGATATCATTTTTTTTATATAAAATCTAAACGACATATTAAATATTATTTGTGTCTATAATTCAGTACAACCTCAGTTGTCTCGTACAAAATCGTGAGAAAACCTTCACGTGTTCATATCCAGGTATAATTTGAGCAACCGCAGTACAGCAGTATGGAGTACGATCTAATTCTAACTCCTTGAAGACAGACTTACGCCCACTCCATTTAAGACTTTCTTATTTTCTATTAGACGTAAGTGTTTAACTTATCTTCGTGACTTGTATTTCTTTTAAACTAGGTACATATTTAGTACAAAAAAACTTGGTCAGATTTCATAAACAAATCTATAAATTCCGTCCACTTTCGCATACTGATTATATAGCATTGTACTAACTTGAACCATTACAGCCGGATGAGCCGGATGAACCAGATGATCCAGACGAATTAGACGATACAGGTTTAACGGCAGTCTTCGTATTCGGCACTCTGGAATTTAATCGTTCGTGATTAAGTACTGTGCATAGTAAATATATTAATACTAGTGCTTCTAGTGGTTTCAATCGAAATATACTTTAAATAAGTAATCGGTACTAGCTATGTTACTGGATGGAAGCAGTTCAGGTTTAAATCGACTTCCTAACTACGCCCACAAATTATTTACCCGTGAACCAATAAACATATGACGGTTTAACATTCCACATAGTCGATTATCAAACTCCCAACTTCAAAAACGACGAACAAACATCATACTTAATTTAATAGCTGAATAACTCTCAATTTAGTTTTCACAAATGTGCATTGTCTACATGAAGTCTATATTTATACCGACACGCGCGCTGATGTGCCGCAGATTCGAGGTTATGAGTTCAAACCGCAGGTCGGGCCGATGGTGTAAAAGCCATTAGATTTTTCTATCTAAAATCTGCCCGAAGTCTTGAAGTTGGAGGTGTACACTCCTGGCCTTGGATACCACGATAAACCGTTGGACCTGCGCCTGAACTCATTTCCATCATATCGGATTTGATATCGGATTATGAGTGATGAAAACGAGAGTGCATGTGTGTTCGCACACACATATATATCCTGCGTAGCCGGCTACACATTTTCCCTTGACATTAGCCGCCGGGACTGAAATCGGTCAGGAGAAAGTCATTTATGCGATATGAAGAGCTACTGTTGCGTGTTTCATCCATCGGTTAAGGAGGTACGATACGATCAGTACGTCAGTCGATATTTTTATATCCTCAATGACCCGATACAATAGATAATAATGCAAACTAACTTGGCCTCACTCGTCGTGTTAGGCGGCCTCGGAGGGACGAACGCGTCGACGACGACCTGCTCCGTTCCCTTGATCTCAGCTCGACAGAACGGACAGCCCTGACCTTCGGAATCCTGGAAAATTTCAATTAAAAAATAAAATTTGTCCCTTGGAATAAGCATCCGATTCAGACACAAGGAGAGCATCAAACTTTAGTATATTCAAATGGATGGAGGAGCTACGATAAACGAAACTTAGTTTTAGATATTCCATGCGATTTGCTAATAGATCGACTTTGACGACCTTCGTGGTCGAGTAGTCTGTACACCGGTTTTGATGGGTACGCCACTCCGAGGTCCCAGGTTCGATTGCCGGCCGAGTCGATGTAGAAAAAGTTCATTAGTTTTCCGTGTTGTCTTGGGTATGGATGTTTGTGGTAACGTCGTCACTTCTGATTCTCCATAACACGAGTGCTTTAGCTACCCACAGTGGGATCAGAGTAATGTATGTGATGTTGTCCAATATTTATTATTTTTATCTACTTTATTATACACTATATACAATTCTTTGCTGGTATGTATAACAGAACATTATTCTACTTAAATACTTATACTCATATTCATTTTATTTTCAAACGTTTAAACTTCTTAAAGTTTACTCCTCCTACCATTGAATTGGACTTCTGAAACTGACTGAAACCTCTGATGTAAAACCATCAGAAAATCCATGCTATAAGTCCAAACAATTATTTCTATTGCAAACTATAGAGTTTAATAAATTAAGGCCCTAAACATTATATTCCATTCGATACAAAACTCACGACAGTTGACTATGAATATAATTTACTTAGAAAAATTTAACACCGAACGCAAAAAAATAATAAAATAATATTATCAACACTCACTATCTGCCACGCTGTAAGGCAAGGGGTACACAACAAATGTCCACAAGGTTCTATTCTAATGTCTTTGTCGTTTTCAGCACAAATCTTGCACAACTGGAATGTGCTACCTGCAATAAAAAAAAAACAAATCAAAATTAATATATACTTCATTTTAGCATTAGCAGCCTGTAAATTTTCCCACTGCTGGGCCAAAGGCCTCCTCTCCCTTTGAGGAGAAGGTTTGGAGCATATTCCACCACGCTGCTCCAATGCGGGTTGGCGGAATACACATGTGGTAGAATTTCGTTGATATTAGACACATGCAGGTTTCCTCACGATGTTTTCCTTCACCGCCGAGCACAAGATGGATTATAAACACAATTAAGCAAATGAAAATTCAGTGGTGCCTGCATGGGTTTGAACCCTAAATCATCGGTTAAGATGCACGCGTTCTAAGCACTGGGCCATCTCGGCTCTTTAATCAGTATCAATTAACTATATTTCATAACCTGACATTTCATATTTGAAAATAAACATATTGCTCTTTTTATTTGAAATTAGGTCTCGTAGGACATACAACACAGGTTTAAAGAAGATTTTTAAGCAAATTTCTAACTAAATACCGAATAATTTATATAACTTACTTTGTTTAAAATTTGACACACTATCTACTTACGTTTCCTGTGCGTATGCAATTGTGCAAAAAATTGTGCAATAGCACAGTCTAGCTTTAATAAGGTATAATAATAATGCATTACTTTATCTGACAGTAATAAGTTACGCGTACTTAATAAATAAAACATAATAATACTTAGACCTAGATAGGTGACCTAGTACTCTTAAGAATTCAAATAACTCTATTATTGGATCGCATAACCAACGAATAATATATTGCTGTCTCATTCACACGATCGGATTAAAAAAGGATAAAGGATATGAGTCTTGTATTTGAAATAGATAACTCTGCAATAAATTATAGCCAACACGTACCCATTTCACAGTACAACTCGTACTGTTCCTGTGTGACTGTTATGTGATCTTCAGCGGGTGATATGATCGCACTGCTCAAATCTGGATTAACATCGCGGCCGTTCGGATATAGATAGCTGAAAGAAAAAAGTTTGTGAGATAAAAAACAAATTACCAGAATAAAAAAAAAATTGAAGCTGAAGCGTCAATAGTTTTCCCCACTAGCACAAGCTATAGGCTAAATTGGAGGCTAAATAATATTATTAATCCTTTAAAAATGGGTCATTGCTACTATTCTATATGTAATTTAAAAAAAAAAAAAACAAAAACTTTCGACAGGATTAGCGATAAATGTCATGTTCAAATTCGGCAATTAGGACCTTTGTATCATACATTTGATAGAAATTTATTTGTACGTATAAAGATTTCACTCGTGTTTACTTGTACTCGTACAGTGCTACGTGTGATTTATGGTTTTTGGGCTTCGATCAATCAATATGACTGTAAAGAATTACCGTGGAACGACAAAGACCTGAATAAACATGTATATTTTTCATAACGTAATTATACTTTTTAATTATCTACACTGATTGAAAACAATCAATAAGAGACTACGTGACACACATTATTATTTTTATATCTGTAAGAAAATTATGATACAAAAATTTTGCACGACATAATAAAAATAATAACGCAAATTCTATCAAAGGTTTTTTATGTAATTACAATTCATATACAAATATGAAATCAAATGCTATTAAAAAAAAAAACAAAAGATATCTTTGCGTCCTTTCATTAAATGTATATTCACACACGCACACACGCACACACGCACGCACGCACGCACGTAAAAATCTAGTAATAATTGAACTCACAATCCTTCTCTATAACCGTCCAATAGCGCCTGCACTAAGCTCTTGTTCTGCGGTATAGTCTGCAATATTTCACCATCAACTGTAACGTAGCCGATAGCCCACTGACCGAGCCGCGTACAAGACAATCTGAAAAAATATAATTACATTTTCAACTTTATATAATATACGTTAAGGTTCATTTTAAACAATGCCCGAGTAGAGGTTTTTATCATAACGTCCTATTGACACAGGATTTTTTTATAAATACTATGATACAGTTCGCTTACTTCATGTATGCTCAGATCTTACACAACTGATTTTGATGCTGATTTTTCAATAGATAGATTGATTCAAGAGGAAGGTTTATATGTATAATACATGTACAATTTAGTAGAGAAACACTGATAATTTTAGAGGTTTCCAAAGTGATGTCGTAAATAAACTCATTTTTGCGCTTACATTGCAAATACTGGCTCAACCCTACGAGATAGATGAAAATAATGTACTACAGTATTGTACACCTTAAAACATGGACTTCGATATGATGGTTAGGTTAGGTGAGGTTAGTAACATTTTTCCGAGGAATTTAATGAAATTTAAATAAATGGCAAACCTACCTGAACACATAGCTTCCGGCCTTATGTATGCACTTCTGAAGCCTCGCCTTAACTTCATCGTACGTTAGAAAGGCGACGTAGCCAGGATGAGTGACGGCCAATAATTGCCAATTACGAAGTAATGTGCTCCAGGGCTGGAATAATCTGTAAAACAGAGAGATATTTAAATATAGAAATAGAAATGGAAAAATTATACCGATGAACTATAATGTACTGCTCAAACTTAAGCCTTATTTTTTTATATATTTCCAATAAGTAAATGTGCAACCTGGTGGTATAAGATCACCAACACCCTGAACCATACATTAGCGCTGTAAGAAAATTCAACATTCCTAACATCGCCAATGCGTCATCAACTATCAAGTTCTGTCCCTTGTGCTCGTTTATTTTTATGGCACAGATGGAAATGAAAATATGCCACCTGATGGTTAGTGGTCACCAATGCGCATAGATATTTCTTAATAACCTTGGCAACTATAAAGTTTTGTTACTTGGCTCACTCACCCTTCAAACACAAGAATAATAAGAAATACTGTTTAGTAGCACATGAGTGGGCAGCACCTACTCAGGCAGGCTTGCACAAAGTCTTAACCCCAATTCTTTTAAACTATTTCAATTTTGGTCGCTTTCTTGTTGTTGTTGTCGAGCTGTTTATATTTATTTTAACCTGGTTATATGTCTTTTTTTTATTGTATACATAATGTTTTAGTAATTGCCTTTATCTGATATTAAAGAACGTTGATTTTGAAACGATCATTACGTTTTTATGAAAGAAAATGTTAACATTACGTAAATCAGTATAAGAGATATACATACACAATTGTATGCAGACTTATTCTTTTGTTACGAACAATTTTAAATGGCTGCGTCGTTTTGATAAAGGATTTGAATGAGGTAAGTACACCGAAAAGACTCCTAGGATTATCCTGCTCCGGGGCTCGTGGAAGACAACAATGCGACCAGACTGTAAAATTATTTACTCTACGCATATTATAAAAGTACAGGAAGTATTTCGTACCGAGACGATGCCGAACGATCAAAATTTTTTCCATTTCACAGTTCGAAATAAAAATAATGTATTGAAACAAAATATCTTGAATTGGCATGACTTCGACAAAACCTAAGAAAAATATATTTTTTTATTTACTGTAGATAGATCGACTGGCTAAAGGGCTATCTGGTGGTAAATTATCATCACCATCCATAGAAAATAATAACACTTCCTTACATTAAATACGTAATTTCCCTTGTTGCTGTTAATTACACTGGCTCACTTAACCTTTACAACGGAAAACAACACTAATAAACGGAACTGTTTAGCTGTAAGTGATTAGTAGTATTAGTTCGCATAGAAGCCTACCATATTATGACATATAAATAAAAACTAGTTGTCGCCCGCGACTTCGCTCGCGTTTTCGAGGGTTGGTTTTCATGTTTCAGGCATAAAATTATCTTATATCCTTCCTTGGAGTTTAAGTTTGCTTCATACCAAATGTCATCAAATACGGTTCATCGGTTTGGTAGTGAAAGAGCGACAGACAGACAGACAGACAGACAGACATACAGAGTTACTATCATAAATATAATATATATATAATATTAAACACAGAGGTATAGATTAATTGTTTTGCTTGTTGCTACATCTATATAAGTACATAGTCGTATTACTCACACTCAAAGGTGTCTGGAAGATATCTCTTACAGAGCCTATAAGCTTTCCTTTGTAACACAGTATTTGTTCCTGTCAAATATTTTAAGTACACGATTTAGACAGCTGTACATATTTATATATATATATATATATATATTTAATCTATACTAAGATTACAAATGCGAAAGTAACTCCGTCTGTTACCTCTTCTCGCTTATACCGCTGAACCTATTTAGATGAAATTTGTTATGGAGATAGTTTGAGAATCAAGCAAGGTTTGTGGTCTGGGTAGGTACCGCCCACTCATCATATATACTACCGCGAAACTGCCATACTTAGTATTGTTGTGTTCCGGTTTGAAGGGGCGAGTGAGCCAGCGTAACTACAGGCACAAGAGACAAAACATCTTAGCTCCCAAGGTTGGTGGCGCATTGGCGATCTAAGGAATGGTTAATATTTCTTACAGTGCCATTGTCTATGGGCGGTAGTGACTACTTACCATGAGATGTCCTATTTGCTCGTCCATCTACCGATATCATAAAAAAAAAAATTGTTACAAGCCTGTGGTGATCACATACCTACCTATTACATAAAAAGGGACATAAGTATTTTTTTTAATTGACTCCCGATGTGACTGTTTGTGTGGGTAATTTTATAAATTTCATGGTACATGAATATTACAATAACAAAGTAAATGTTATTATAAGTATTATAACTTAAAACATAAGAGATAGAACAAGTAATATCACATTAATATCAGTTTTCAAGTTATTGAATTGAATCGTACAAACTCAACTTACCTCGTAAAGACATCAAACTCAAAGTTTGATATGAAGTCGTTGCAAGTGAGATCTATTGTAGTTTTAAGCGCCATCGTTTCCAGTCCTGAAGATATCGGGTGCACGTTGTTCAACTCCTCCCGGAAATGTTTCCACGGCACCAATGTACTGTAACAAATACCATTTAATATTAGCATATGTTTTTAATTTTATTATTATTTTATGATATAGGTTGGCGGACGAGCAAATGAGCCACCCGATGGTAAGTGGTCACCACCGCCCATAGGCAATGGCACTGTAAGATATATTAAGCATTACTTAGGAACTAAGATATTATGTCCCTTATGCCTGTAGTTACACTCGCTCACTCGTCCTTCAAACCGGAACACAACAATACTGAGTACTGCTGTTGAATATCTGATGATTGTGTGGTACCTACCCAGACGTGTTTGCGCAAAACCCTACCATCATTAATCCGAATAAAATAAATTTTAATAACAAGCAATTATTAAAAAAGATTTTTGTGTTTTGAAAATGTTACGAAATTGAAACCTTGAATCGAATGACCTTAAAACTCTATACATCTATAGTAATATTATAAATGCAAAAGTAACTGACTGTTTGTTTTGCTCGTTCGCTTCAAACCACTGAACCGAATTTTACGACATTTTGTATGGACGAAGCTTGAACTTCAAGAAAAGACATAGGCTACTTTTTAAGCCTAACAGATAACGACCAACACCTAAAGCACGACCGACAACTATTACCAGTTTAAAATAATCCCATGAAACCGGTTCAGAATGTAGATTACATCGAGAAGATCCGTCAAGAAAAGTGGTACTCTGGTCAATTTCTTGAGCTCATAGATCACGTCCAATAAAAAACATCGAAAATATAAATACAAATAACAATAATAAAGATTCCGTGATGTGGTTAACGATAATTCTGGAAAATTCGACGTTACGATTAATTTAAGGCGTTGTCATGGAATATGCCCTGTTAGGTACAATTCATTTACAAGTTAAAGGGAAGGGTTCACACCCACGCAAATTTGTAAAGTGCCTCACCAACTCGATTACAGTCGATATTATTATTAAACGATGTCAATGGAAAGCTGTTCGTATAGAATATATCCCACTAATATTATAAATGCATCTGTATGTTCGTTTGTTACTCTTTCACGCAAAAACTACTGAATGAATTTTACAATAATATAGTTTATACATCCGAATAGCCACAAAGGCTATAGTTTATGAGGTAGGTCGGTTTTTTTTTATTTAATTATTAATTGTAAGAGTTACACGAATCTATACTAATATTGTAATGAGGTAAAATTTGTTTGTTTGTATGTTGGGGGTAATCTACGGAATTAGAGATCCATATAAAAAAAATAATAAGTACTACAATGTTAAAAATATATTTATATCATATCATTATATTTATTAATAAATTGCGCCCGCGCGAAGCCGAACTTGAATTACTTATTTATTCAAATAGGCTAATAAAAGCTCTTTTGATTTTGTTTTTTTTTTATACGTTCATGAACGATAAAAAGTTGGGCTAAAGTGTCCTCCTTTTGAGGCCACCGAGCTGCTCCAATGCGGTTTATGGTCATGCTGACATATCACAAATTTATATCCGATGCATGGAAGTTTCCTCACTATGTTTTCCTTGAACGCCGAGCACAAGACAAATTGAACCCATCGAGTTTTAGTAGAGCTTGTCTGACTTCTAAACCACTGAAAAATCTCTGCTCAGGAGTATCATTGTATCACACGCATTACAAATTTGAAATAGGGTAGGTAAAGTTTATATACAAAAAAAATTAAAAGTAAATGAACAGTCTGTAAATTTTCCCACTGCTGGGCTAAGGCCTCCTTTCCCTTTGAGTAAAAGGTTTGAAGCTTATTCCACCACGCTAATCCATTAAATTAGAAACATGTCGATGTATTTTCTTCGCCACAAATTAAGCACATGAAAAATTCATTGGTACCTGCCTGAGTTTGAACCCACAATCATCGGTTAATCTTAACCGCATTTTAACCACTGGGAAATTCTAATATCTCCTCTCTTACCTTATATATCATTTGATAAGTGATTTTTGACTATGAAGTTCCTTATGCCATTTCAGATAAATTATCGGGTTTGATATCAATTCGAATTGATATACATAGTTAATACATAAACGCGATATTTATCTTTTCAGCTCATTACGTATTCCACTCCTCCACTCCACTCGTAACGTAAAACATTTAAAGAGGCAACATTTGCGAATGCGGTTTAAGAATTGCGAATGAGAACAATTCAAAATAGTGGAGCTCGCTCGGATGCTCTTTTATTACGAACCACAGACTGACATTGAGATATTAACTTTTATTCGCTATCGTCATCATTTAAATACGATTCTCTTAATGAATGGCTGAATTATTAAACAATTAAATCACTCCAGGGCAATGAAAAGAAAATTTTGTATATGAAATGTATAATTACTTATTTAAATATCGGAGGGAACATCTTTATAGGACTTCATATAATAATCAATCAAATGATACTTCATTTATACAAGATTCAAATGGAAATATCAAAAAGCGACCGATCTTTTGAGTATTCCTAATCAACTTTAAACCTACTTAAATCAATGCAAGAACTAAACGCATATTTAACAAATCTACCAAGCATATCTATATATTAATAATATCGTACAGGCTTACGATGGACCCGATCGAAGCCTATCCACAATTATAGATCGTTAAAAAATTATGATTTTTATTCGACAACATATGCACATATATCCGAAAAAATCGTATTATCGAGATATTTCGATGTTAAATCCGTAAAATTCAATGACATGACAGTTCAGCGGGCGGCCATGTTTGACGTTTACGGGTGCGTTCAGAAAGTGTGTTCCAAATAATAATTTCGTGCAGGGTTATTATTATCTACATTATTAATACTATAGATCAGAGTTTATAAAAATTTATAAGTTATACGAAAAGTAAAGGATAAGCCGTATTTGTTTAGTTATTTATTTTAGCCGAAGCGAAGTCGGGTTATCTGGCCCTCAATAAATATGTTTAGAATTAAAAAAAAAAAAAAATCTAGTATAAACAATCTTTTCAGAATGAAATGAATGAATAAAACGACTGCGACATTCGAGGTTAGCTTTAAATATGAATGAATCTCAACACATAATCACACATAGATATCTGTAAATAATTATTACGCCCTTGAAATAAACAAAGCGGAAACAGATTTCCGCTGTTAATATTTGTTTATCAATAGATATAGTGCACCTGAATTGTGATAAATTACTATGAGTCATATCCTTTATCGTTCGCGTTATAAAAGCGTAACGCCCACACGATTAGATGTAAAATGTATTTTCTTTACATACGAAGATATCTCTTCATATAATCTATCATACGAACAGGAAAAAATATATTATGTGTATAAAAAAAAATGTTATAAACAGCAAAAAAATATCAATCGAGAGTTATGTTCGGACGATCAGAA
Organism: Vanessa atalanta; assembly: GCF_905147765.1. Classification (NCBI taxonomy): domain Eukaryota; kingdom Metazoa; phylum Arthropoda; class Insecta; order Lepidoptera; family Nymphalidae; genus Vanessa; species Vanessa atalanta. The sequence continues at coordinate 4,008,674 of NC_061896.1, forward strand.
AAATGCTTTTTAAAAATTATTTATTTCTCAAAAATATTAATTAAGTGTGCGAACAAGCAGATCTGAGACAAAAGTGATTTATTAGTACTTATATAAAAATAATACAGGATAAAAATCCTGCGTTTGCATTTCTATTGATAAATCTACAACTAATCTATATAACGGCGCTGGGGTCCTGGTAACGCGAGTCTTTGACTTTTAGTAATTTAAATTAATTGAAGATACGGTAGATGGACGGACAAATGCACCACCACTTGACGGTAAGTGGTCACCACTGTCCATAGACATTAACGCCGTATAAAATTTTAACCATTACCTACCATAATGAATGCCTTGAGAACTCAAATGTTAAATCCCATGGAACACAACGATACTTAGTATGGCAGAAGAATATATAAGTTATACCATGAGTTAAAATATTAGCGCATTATTGCATTTTAACAATAGACACTAATCAATTTAAAAAAAAAGTATATTTATTTATCTTCTCGTTGAAGGCCTCAGTTACATTTATTATCGTATGTTCATTTAATTCGATATTAACACTTGTCACAATGAAGCCGTAGCTATACAGCGTGTTTGGCTTCCCGAATACTGATGCAATGTTTGATTTGTATCCACTGTAAACTACTAAACTATCCTATCCTATTTTATTTTAAGTAACATAAAACAATTTTGGTATGAATAGTATTACTTTAAGGAATAGTTGCGATATAATAATACCCCAATTTAAGGAATTACTTTATTTCTTATTTATCCTTCCAAAATTAAGCTTCAAGCTTGAGCTAGTTTTGGGGACGACAATAGCCCAAGGAGTCGGGATCGAAGCTGCAACTTTTTAAATGCACTAGACGGCATGTAAACCATTACGCTGTTATTATTGTATTCCTAATTAATGTAAGATCTCAATGAATATAGCCGACTTTCAGACGATAAATTTCCAGTAAATAATTAACAATGTTAAATAAAAATGTAGTTGAGATGGTACCACTTCGCAGTCATTGACCCCATTGCACAAATGATCACGAATATCGGTTCATAACAAAAAAAAAAAAATTGCTGGGCTTATTCTTACTGTCCATTGAAAAAGTTTCGAAGCCTATTTCAAGACGCTGCTCGTCTACGACCATACCTACGAATTGAGAACCTCATCCTTTCTGAAGTTTCAAATACAAAAATCTTTATACTAAAGTTAAAATTAGATGTCATTTAACTTAAACCGCTATAATATGTAGGTATTCGATACAAACACGATGGTTTTCTAAAACATAATAGAAAATAGGTTTATTGAAAACCGCAGAGGTTAGAGTACGCAGCAACATTGAGTTAAATCCTATTACTGTACGCTTTGAAACCTCCATTATAATATTCCGACCTCTAAGACCTCAACGTTAATAAATATTAAGATATATACACATTTTAAAATAAATACTAACATAATATATATTGATACAAATATGTCACAAACATTTGAAAGGGATATAAAACAACAATTGATTGTGAGTTTATATAATTTTAGTTTCCGTCCGTATCTTTGGGGGGAGGGGGATGTTCCGATATTCCTGTCTTTTTCTATATCCTAGACATCGCGTCTGCAATGATGACCGGCTGAATATTAGTTACAATGTGAAAACGTTACAAATAAACAAACTCATTCTCTTATTTATATTAGTTACAACGAAAAAAAAATCCGTAAACAAAATCAAATCAAATTGTATCGGTACAAAGTAAGGAATGTACGTTTCTGCGATTCTGGAAAACAGGAAGTGCGTGAAGTTTTCTTCCTTTGAGGAATATATCGTAGTAGAATCTTTATTACCGTAAGTATTTTTATTATTGTAATAGTATCTACACATGTTGTCCGTGCCTTTGCTGTATCTTTAACTCGTAATTCATTTTTATTTTTGTATGTCTAATGCCTGTATAATTTTAGTACCACGCATCATCACAATTTAAGTTTGTTGGTTCGTAAGTATTTATTTGAATTATTAAGTATGTATTACAGTACATTTTATCAGTAACGCATACTATAAGCTCTATTTGTAAATGAGACGCCATTGTCTATGGGCGGTGGTGACCACTTACCATCGGCTGGCCCATTTGCTCGTCCGATATCATAAAAAATAAACTTCAGGTTTCTTCATAGGAATATTTAACATCTAGTTTTCATTGTCTAGTTAACATGAAAAAACGTCTTTATATTTATGCGTGTAACAACAGCGGATACTCATCATGAATAGAATTAATCCTTTCCCCATGCCCTTTTTAATTAAAAAGAATTTTTCGTACAACAATTATAGGGATGGGAAATAAATCTGACAATTTCAAAAGAGGAGACAGCTTCGGACGAGCTTGCGTTGATCCTCATTTGGAGAATCTTACACACCTCGAGAGCACTCGACTACATACAGATAGTACTTACGTCTAAGTATTCGATATCGATAGATACGAGGGCTGCGCTGCAATTGACAGAGCAGAGGCTCTTGAACGTGAAACAAAGCGGTCACTTACTGCTGACGACGGCGACACGCACGCGTAATTGTATTGGGTAGTCACGTGAGAACTATTCCTTTTTGTTCTTGTAAAAGAGAATTTCATATAAAAATCCTTTGTTAAACTACACCTTCAACAAATATATAAATAAAATACACGTGTAAGAAAGACAGGAGGTTCGTATTTCGTCCGGAGAATTGGAATTGCGATTCAACGAAGAAATGTATCTAATATACGTCATCATTTATACAATAGTTATTTAAATTTTTTATCTGGATATATTAATATGTCCTTAATGTAATTAATTCTTATTTACTTCATTAAAATACACTGAATTTAAACAGGGAATTTTGAAAATAACTCGTTTTTTATCGATTAGATCATTAACCTACAACTTAACTTGAAATGGATCAAAGTCTAGAATCTATTTTTATAATAACTTTATTAATCAACTTAGTTACAAAATAAAATAAAATAAAAATCTATCACCGATTCGTCACGTAGATTCAACGGAGAACAACCAGCAAAAAAACCTCAAATCAGAATATTCTTTATTCAAGCAGCCTCATAAAAGTTGAATTAAATGTAGAGCTACCGACGGTTAAGAAAGTAGATTCTACCGAGAAGAACCGGCAAGAAAGTAATTAGTTACTTTTTCCACCATTCTATTCGGACAAGAAAATTACATACCAATTTCAAAATGCGAACCATAAAGATCATCAGATCGCGAACGTAGAAGACGTTACAAATCGTAACAACGTTAAGTACAGTACTTAACGGTAAAGACGTGGGTCAAGTAGAACACGAATCAACACTCACTTACCACCTTGACGTATGCTTACAAATTAGCTGCTACTCAAATACACAAACAAACCTCCGTAGGGCAAACAATACGTATCATTAACCTAAATCGCTAATGTAGTTGACGTTTGGTTAAGTACTTGTGACATTTACGGTAATTTGAAAAATATTTATTTTTATTCAGCTATTTGAAGTCATTTTTTAGACTGCTCGGACTCACTTATATACACTTATATACAGTGTAAAAGCTTTCTTAATTAATAGATCTAATGCAAGAGGATTTATTCAAATCGTACTGGTAGATCCTAAGATTAGCACGTTCAAACAAACTCTTGATTCATATATTATTAATTAATATAAATGACAAAAACTTAAGATTTGACTCTCGATATAATAATACACCCTAAAATAAAAAAAAATAATAAAATCTAGATACGTGAGATAAAAAGAAAGAAAGAAAAAACGTATGCATACATCCAAAATCATTATTCATACTTCCTTCTAAAAGGTATCCTTCTCTGGGGACCCGCCCAACTTGCGAGATTTATCAAAATTTGAACATCGAAAGTTCATTTTAGTTACAAATAACAAAGTTTTATGCATGCGAATAGCAAACAGTATCTAAATATATATTAATAGTATGTGAGATATTATGCTCAAAAATATTAAAATATATTAGTAGTGAACTACAAAATATGCTAATGAGGACTAATCGTGTCGAACCGGTATAAATATAAGTAACAATAGGTAAATGTCCCACAAAAGGACAGTCTTCTTCTCTGTGGGATAAGCATTTGTCACATTGATGTTTTCCTTCACAGTCGAACACAAGAACTTGTCCGGTTTTGGTATCGTAATTTCCTTGACGTTTACCCAATTAATTTGGGAAAGGCGCAGCGTATACTTTTTTGCAATTCACAGCTGTTTAAAATATTTGGCAATATTAGTGACATTTCAATCCCCCTTGGAGTGATATTCTTTAAGGAAACCATCAGTGTTGTATGCTTACATTATAAATGCTTCAAATTACTTTTCAGTCGCCATCTTCTTCCCGCAGAGTAAGTGTGGATCAATTCGAATTTCTGGAGCACTTCGCCGACTTTAATAAATGTGAATCAATAAAAGATATATGGAGAAATTGATTCACTCAACATTATCACTCTGTGACACGTCGAATCTCCTAAGTGGATTTAGAATTGTGCTCACGCAAATAAAATAGTAATTATGCATCTTTATTGCTTAAGTAATTAAGAAGAGAAATAAAATTTATATGGCTACTTAAAACGAAGGATATAGAAGTAATAAATCTAATGGGCGTGTCCTCTATTTATTCGTTATTCTTAGCTGAAAATCTTTTGGTGAATAATTGTAGGTTATAGCAATTGGTGTTTATGCAAGTCCGTATGGATAGGTACCCAAAAATCTACCAACAATCTCCAATAGTTTGTAGTAATGTGTTCTAGTTAGAAGGATGAGTGAGCAGGTTTAATAACAAGCACAAGAAACATCATACTAATTTCTCTGGTTAATAATACTTGCCAAATAAATAGGACTTAAAGCTGATGCTAAAAAATAATCCGATCACGATTCGATATATAGAAATCGATATACACTGATTCTCATACAGAATGAATACTTTTAACTGTAGACGATATGTAAAAAGATGTTCTACATTCGAACTGTGAAATTAAGATTCAAAATTGCTAGTCAGATCCTATTTTAATGAAATTCTATATTGATATATAATTTGATTTTTTTATAATTTTCTTACTATCATTATATACGATACCAGACGATAAATACTATGATATATATATTCAACTAATATTTTCTATACAATCTCAGGAACTAATGAACCAATTCAAAAAAAAAAAAAATACGATGGTATATTGGGTCATTATTCCTGAATGCTATCTATACTAATATTAACTACTTTTTTATGCTAACACTTGACTAACAACCCCTAAAACGCAAACGAAGCCGTGAGCGACAACTAGATGGGTATAAATTATTTGTATATCATATAATTTTATTTACTAATAAATTGCATTTGTGCGAAGCCGAAGCGGGTCACTAGTTAAACATAAAACTGTATCCTGTTCCGGACATTTCTGTCGATATTTAGAAGATCTACATTGGTCACATAGAAAGTTTTCGTGTAAACGTTTTAGTTTTAGCAAAGTTTGCGTGGAAAGCGCCCGGACCGACAGTTCACACTCTAACTTCGTTGACATATTAATCTACACTTCAAACATATGCTACATATAGACAACTATTACAAAGCATATTAGTTCGCTTTGAAACTAAAATAATTTAAAGTTCCATAGAAATCGTACTTTTGGAAAATAAGCGTATGAAAATTCAGTGTACCATCTACTAAAATAAATTTGTGTTAGTATTAATAACATTATCTAAATCACTTGAGGTGGTACTCGGTAACTATAAAATTCTCAAAAGTTCGGTGCAACTACGGTGCAGATAAATAACATGAGATCTACAAAAGGCTTGGCTTGAATTCTCAAACGTGACCTACTTACATTTTGTAACGCCACAGCTCGGGCAGCGCAGACACTGTTAATACTGTTTACCGTCAAACTTTTACTGAGATCGGAACAATACTTTCAAATTTCACTATTCAATTGATTTAAAAGTAATGAATGCTCTACTAAGGCCAGACACTGGCTATACTAATTTCTTAAGAAATCTGAGAATTTATTTAACACATTTTTTTATTATTTTTTCCGATTTACAAAAACTTTTGTATAGTCATTTTTTAAATATCTCTCGCCAGAGCTCCACTTGAAGCAAACTCGTACATTCCAAATGTAGTGTTAAGAAATATAAAAAAACAGCGTGTACTTTTCCCAGTGATAGGTGACGCCTCTTCAAATTTTTAGAAAGGTTTGAAGCTTATACCTACCAATATACGATCTTAGTTCTCAAGGTGGATTGTGCTTTGGCGGTGTAGGGAATTTTTAATATTTAGCCAGTCCACCTACCTAAATACAATATAAAAAATTACGCATGTAGACGATTACCAAACGATCCATGCAACTTTTCTCATGATATTTTTCTATTTCACCGATCACAAGATGAATTATAAATACAAATGAAGCACATCAAAATTCAGTGTCATGATGAACGTAGAATATTTGGCTTGATTTAAGAGTTCCAACAACTTAACCATCTTGGCTCTTACGAATTCAATAAGTATGAACGTTATATCGTCTGTACGTAAATTAATATTGCTTAGCACATCAGCCGTACGAGTAACTCGTGTCTACGGTTGTCTCGTATTATTTGATTGTTTAACTTTAATAGTATTCGCACGCCCATTGTTCGCTTTGCGCAACGCTTTGTTTCACGTGCACATATATGGGAGGCTTTGTATGAATTTCTATCACGCTTCTAATACGTTTAAGGTGGCTAGTTTCAAATTGCATTTAGAAGCGAGTGTGTCATTTGAATGCGGTTGTGAACTAGGTATCCAATATGCTATAAATACGTCTAGTAATCTAAGACATGCTTTGGTAATTGTAATGGAACACGCATATTATTGCAATAATGTTATCTATGATGTACTTTATATATGTATAATAGCAGCATGATTTAATTAGATATTAAGGGGGCCGTTCTCACAAAGACGAACCGTCGGTTTGCTCCGTCCGTCTAAAGATACGGATATCCCAGTGGCAGTACAATTAATATGACACTATTCCTACAAAGTGAACGGATCACGGTTTTTAGACGGATGTTTTGCCTCTGCGAAGAGCCGTCTAAACGCCTGGCGTGAAGTGTGATCGAATCTGCCAACGAAACGACTGACGGACAGACAGACCACAATGTGCCTCACTCTTACGCTAAACCAGGCAAATATATTTTCGTCATCCCCGCTCGTGCAAAATGGACGTCTATTCTTGAAATTTTAAATCGCTTGTCGAAAATAAAATTTGTGCGACAAAACGTTGGAAGAAAAGAGAATAAGAATTTCGGTTGACTTGATCAAAAGTTTAAGCAACTTAAATCTACGTTTATATTAATTTTACGTTTATTATAATTTCAGGATTTTCCAAATTCCTCCAAGGGGCACAGCTAGTATATATTATACCGAAATGAAACCATAAATATAAAGAAAAAAAAATTCAAACTATATAAAATCGATCTAAGCGTACCTATAAATTTATAAATCACAATAATGACACACCAACCGTCGCAGATGAAGTGTATCTTTTAATGTCTGTTGAATGAAGGAAATTGGATGAATCCATTCGATTTACGACGCTATAAAATGAATGAATGATATCAGAACGAGATACGAAATTTGTTTACTTGGGCCTTTACGATTTTATCTCGATGTCGTGATTGGAATACATGTAATTGCTTTTCACTTGACCTATCGACGAATTTACGAACTTGTCACGTTATTATCGCTGGATTTATTTTGTTAAATCATTTACTGTTTCCTATTGAAACGTTGATTTTCAATCAACAACTCTTTGTTCTTTGAAATTACAATCAATCTCTATCCCTAGTACATTATATAATAATACTAGTAATATTTTAGTATCGAACGTAGAATATTTAAATTCATAATGAAAAAAATAAATGCATTTAACTATGAAAGCAGAAATGCAATCATTGTAATTGCGTTAGTCAGTTAATCTCACGTCTAAATTGAGAGCTGGCTTGACCTTAATTTTTAAAGATTATCACTAGTGTAAAACACGGAGTGTGGTTGAGATTATTACATTTATTGTGGACAAGCAAGGTGGTGTCAATATTCTGGCGTCACGGTAGCAGGCGCAACAGACGGAGTGGGTACCGCTGGTTTTTTAGTGGATATTCTGAGGAGGTGGGGCGTACTAGGTGTTCTCGGCACCAGCGTTTCTTATAACGACCCCCCCACATCACTCGGGGGAAACGCGTAAGAGCGTTTTTGAAACCAGAAAAAAGGTGGTATCAATTCTTAAAATACACCAGGAAAAACAACCTCTACTTATCCCAGAGCTGGATGAGACCTCATTTTCTATGTAATCAATCAACATAATCTATTTACCGCAATCGAGTTCCAGATAGAATATAATAATCATTTCTTTCACTTATCCAATTATATACAAAAGAAAATGTTTCTATTTATTGAAATATACCTCGTATAGAGAGTTCTAGTTAGCATGAAAATACTTAAAGACATATGAATGCTTTTGAACGAAAGTTTAATAGAGCGTGTATTGCAATATCTCTGATAAGTATCAAGAGTTCCTAATGATGCGTAGATGTTATATTTCTAAACTTTCCCACAGGCATTTTATATAGTGAAACGAATAAGAAAAAAAAAACTGTGATTAAATTTAGATGCATAGGAAAAAGCTAGTTTTTTAATAAATTATTGTATCTACGTGACGTGACGTGTTGACCTGAAGCGATCAAACAACATATAATCCATGAACCGAGATGCCCCAGTGGTTGAGATGCGAGAATAGTAACCAAAAATTACGGGTTCCAGGTTCACTTAAATTTCGCGTGCTTATTTTGCTCGTGAGAAACGTAATACCAGATGTAATTCTTCAAAATTTACATTCCCCAACCTCTCGCATCGGACTGTAATTAAAATTATTCTGGTATAGCATTCAATATACTACGATTATATTATATTAAAAACAAAATTTTCGTTCACACAACTTATTGCAAAACGCATAATGTCACACACAAAAACAAAAACGCTTTTGACTTTTCTTTGTTTTTTTTTTGTAATAAGAACAAGGTATAATCCAGATGAGCCTAATTTATACCATCTTTCGACTGGCGATAGAATCCTGAAACCAATGGGCACAAAATAAATCGACCATAATTTTATTAATAATAAATTAATTTATTTATATATTCCTAACATTACTAACATATTATTTATATATATTGGAAACGTAATTATCATTAATATAACGTTAATCTCGGGCACAGATAATTAAATCCGCTTCGAATATCGAGAAGCTTTACAATACGGATATGACTTCCATTAGTAGTAATGTATGCGTCTCTGAAAGCATGCATCTTGCACAAAACTAAAATCACATTCGTATCAACCTTATGAGTCTGCTATTTTAAAGAGATTACTTATGTATGCCACTATTCAATCTATGCATATATGTCACATCATTGCTGTACTTCTATACGCAGGTATATAATATTCGACTTCTAACTGTTAACTGATTCTTTGGTCTATTGGCTAACATATGAGGCTGCTGAATCCGAGTCTTCCCGTGTCGGATTAAGAAAGCCCGATGGAATTTCTGACAGACCTGTATATCATGATATCTACTGCACAGCTAGCTCGTCTTTAATGTTTGAAATCAGACCGGAAGATCATCCTTTAATGTAAAGTACGAGATTTTTTTTTACAATGAAATAAAAAACCTAGATACGAAATGACACAGTAATTCACTCACAATTATCGTTATTAAATCATGTCTTCTTTAATATACGATCAATCGGTAAAAACGAGAGAGTACTTTGCCGGTTACTTCGAACATAAGGTACGGCCCATTCAAATCGAAGCAGGAATAAAGGTAAACGAACCTTAGATTTAAGCATTTCATGCGATTTGCTAATAACTTAATATTTATATATTAACTTTATATTATATTTATTTATAAAATAATACCAAAATTCCGATTACAGTATCGTTGACGTTCAAAACACAATCTTTTCACGAATCCTTAGTAATGCCATATTTTAATCAAGCTCTCGACTAATGATATCACGTCAATTTGCCGTCAAATGCTATTTATTGGCTTTTCTCCTATTATATTATGGTGGGGATAGACTATAAATAAAGATATTCTTTTATAGGATGACCTAATTTCTAATCCACGTCTTCATTATCCTAAAACATCACAAGTAAGATAGAACTGTAGTTTCTAAGATGCAACTTTGTAACTTGATTAAGTTAAGAACCATGGAAACTGCAGAGATATACTTCAACATGAAATAAGGCTTGTGTTCCATTACTTAATCATATTATAAGAGATATATAATTTTATATCCTTTATGTATTTCTCATTAGCCTAAATTTTATCCGGTAGGGAATGGCTTCAGGTAGTTGTTGCGTTTACTATTTTAATCAATGGTGTCCCCGCGTTGGTCTAGATGCTAGTTTTTAAGAATGACGATTACGATATCATGTGTTCACCCCGGTGCCAGTCGTAGTCCTGCGTATTTGCCTATTCGCCTTGACAATTATTTTTACAATTGAGAAGGAATATACGTAGATCGAATCACAAGATTATTTAATTTGATTGTCATATTTCGAGTAATACTACGGTCGTGGAAAACTATGTTAAGTATCTTAGATGGTAGGTCATCTGGATAGGTACCACCCACTCATAAGATATTACCGCCAACCTGCAGTACCCAGTATTGTTTTGTGGAACAAAGCGCGAGATAGCCAGAGTAACTACAGGTACAAAGGGCATACCTAATGTCTTGTTTCCCAAGGCTGTATGCGCATTGGCGATATTAAATATCAATGTTAATATTTCATCTCTATTGTCTATGAGCGGTGGTGACGACTTACAATCAGGTGGCCCATTTGTTCGTCCGACTACTTATATAACAGAAAATAAATAGAAATATCTATCTAAGGAACAAATATTATGAAATAAACCGATTTCATTTATTTTGAAATCTATATTCTTAGCCAGGATGAGTAAAAGGCACTACGAAACAAAGGATTTTATAATAATATTATGGAGAAGCGAAGTTAATAGTCATTATCATAAGGTATATAAACAATACCTATATAGTAGAACAGGATGGAAGGAACTTTAGGTATATTGAATTCCTAGTAACCACATTCTACCTATACCAAATAGGTATGTATCTTGCTTGCGAAAACTTATACTTTAAATTATAAATAAATCGTCAGATTATTGGAAGTCTAAGTTTTGACCAATCAACGACCGATTTATTTTATATAATATATATATATATATATATATATATATATATATATATATATATATATATATATATATATATATATATTATAGTAAGATACAGATAATCGTAATCAAATGTAAAAGTAATGATACCCATGCGATGCATTTACAAGAAGGGAAACTGACGATTATTTAAAAAAAAAAATACTCGCACCTTAGTTGTTACACGTGACAGAGGTAAAACATTTTCACGTCAGAATCTTAAATACATTTTTTACAAAAACCATTTATCGATAAGCACACGTGAAAATAAGAAAACCATATAAAAACTCCTTGTTATCATTATGTATGTATCTATGTACACACACATCACACGTGTATGTATTTAACAGTTGTGATTTGTACTCGCTGCGTATATTAATTGTTCGACAATAATTGCGAACAGGACAATCTTATTCTCACCATCAAGACAATCCCATGACTAATAGCTATATTATAATACGTGTCATTGTTGTAATTATTTTCGGTGTTGAATTATTAAACGTCATCGGCGGGGGGTGAATGAACTGCATCATTACGAAGTTGCAATACGATATGACGGTTAGAACATGACAGATTTAAAATACGTTGATATTGAACCTTTTTGATTTAATATTAAGCTCAATTCTAAATAGTACATTTCAATGGCATGAGGAGTAAGGATAGATTAGATTTACATATTGTATTACAATTTCCAACTCAATACATTTGTGTTACTAACAGCAGTGCGATGCGACTGGAAGAAGTCACTTCGTAACTCACTCGTGAAATGTTGACAACCGAGTTACGGTGATACAGAATTATGATACGTGAGACCTATAAAATTTTATAATAATTATTATAGTTAACTTCGTATTTTTCATTCTGAAATTTCACGCTCGTTTTCTACGGTGAGTTTCGAGTTTCTTCTTACAGAATACCTCTTCAACTCTTTATTTATTCCTATATAATTAATTGATACAACAATATTCCATCCTACTTTTGTTTACTTCATTACAACTTCGCTAACATTTAAAACGCCATTTTTCAAGTTGCTGTAATGAAAACCACAGACTACATAGATGTCGACTAATGTCATGTCAACTCAAGGACAAAGTTTTTTGTCCTCTTGTGCTTGAAATAGATTTTAATATATATTTTTAACTTTGTCGATTCATAAATCATTTCTTAAAGATACATAAATAAATAAAGCATTTTATTAAACACGAGATTATCATTATTTAGATGATAAAAAAGCGTGCAGCTAATACTTGATAACTTTTGACAGGATGTATTTATTATATAAGTATGTAATTTTATTTAATTGACGTACGTTCGTATTTAAAATTTTAGAAAAGCGTAACTACTGAGATCCATTGTAGTTCTTCTCGGTAGAATCGTACATTCAGGACCGGCGGCGGCGGTTAAGCCGTTATATTAATAAAGTTCTGTAAAGACAAATCAAAAGTGCTCGGAAAGAAATATAATAAAGTATATTTTGAATTTTATTTGAAATTATCTAAAGACATCTTACTTAAAGCATGAATAATTAACATATCACTCACAAAGCAATAAAAACATTTTCATTGCTTTTTATATCGCCTTTGAAAAACAGGTGTATTTAATTATAATATCATAGGGATATATTTACATAGTTTTACAGATCAACGATCATATTAACTTTAAATGGCGGAGATATCAATCAGTTTTTAATTTTGTTTTAACAAAATAAGAATACTCACTGTTGCGTCACAATATATTTACAACAATATTATGTATATTCACAGTAGCATTGATCGCTTTGATAAAATCAGTGATAATCATTGTATGTGCACAAGAAGTAAGGATAAGCTTGTAACGCCAAGTTTCCGAATCCGCAAAGTAAATAAATCATTCTTGGGGCAAAGTATCCGTTTCTATAATAAAATTCCGCAGATATTTTTAACTTTGCCGTTTCATAGATTCAAATCATTTGTAAAAAATACATTGATACAGAAGGCATATTATTCGATACAACATTATATTGATGATAAAAAAGCGCGGAGTAATGCTTATTGACTTCCAGACAGAGTAATATAACATACATATATAATTGTATTTAACTAACATAACTGTACTTTTAGATGTTGAAAAAGAGTAACTACTGAGTTTCTTGCGGTTCTTCTCGGTAGAATCTGCATTCCGAACCGGTAGAAGCTTCACTTAATATAGTTTGTTAAATGAATATTCAAAAGTGCTTGTAAAAGTAAGATCATGTACCTATATCATGTGAAAATCTATAAGTAATGTGGAAACGTTTTTATATTCTTATGCCTCACTGTAGAAACTACTATAACAATACACATAAAACTTATAAATGACGATAAAGGACGTTTCAGACAAACTTTTTATTATATATAAATAAATGAATATTGGACAACATCACATACATTACTCTGATCCTAATGTAAGCAGCTAAAGCACTTGTGTTATGGAAAAACAGAAGTACCTCAAAGACCCAGACCCAAGACAACATAGAATATTATTATATAAGGAGCACTTTCCAATTTCATCTATACTAAGGTTATTAATGCGGATGTTACTCGGTCTGTCTGTCTGTCTATTGCTCTGATTTCAATGATGATGAAGCAAGAACTCCAAGATAGGACATAGGCTACTTTTTATGCCTTAAATCACCTGGCCAATCCCTAAAACACGACCGAATCCGAGGGAGACAACTAGTCCGCTATAAATGTAGACTTGACGTGACGAGGTTGAATCTCATGTTTTTTTTTTATATTTTTTTGCTCATCTAAGCTATATTCAAGTGCTTAGAATGGCCAAGTATCAAGAAGGGTCAAGTGTATAAGGGTCTAAATTATTGAGAATTAATCAACATTAAAAATAAAACTAGTTTATACCGGTTTCATTAAAATGGTAATCCCAGGACAGCTTACATTTAGTATCAACATGATGCATGTTTCCGAAATTCCTTTCTATATTAATTCGTAGGTTCCGTTCTTTGACCACAAAGCTGAACATCGTAATTACCAAAACCAAGCTTAGGAATTATTTCATTACATCGTGGTAATGATATTTAGCACATGTTTTGACGAAATGTGTCCTTCTATTTTATGAATTATATAAATATTAAAATATATTTTTTATATACATTTTAATTAATTAAAAAAAAGTTAAAATATATGGTTGTCTTTCGAGCGGAATTAGCTAGAAAATGTGAATCTTAGACGAAGATTGCGGGTTCAAACCCAGTTAAGCAGCACTGCGTTATAATGTTTAATTTGTGTTTATAATAATACATGTTCTGCTCGTGAAGGTGTGTGTATGTATGTAAGCTCCAAACCTTATTTTAGGTTAAGTATTTTTTTTTTATTTACTTGAGTACGGCTGGACGGTTCGTTTTTCGGTTTCGGTTCGATTATTATGTGAAAGTGGACATGAGGTTTGTTTAACGACTATATTTTAATTCATTCCTAACAAATCGAAAAAGGTGACAACAAACTGTCGATAAAAAAAATTAAAAATACTATAAAATTTTCTATATAATAACACTTTTATACCGACGACCTTAAGCGTACTCACATCCACTGTTTTATTTTGCCCCAAAGGGTCAATATTAATCTCATTATTGTAAAATTACCACGGAGTACATAGTCAAATAAGGTGCTGAATTTATACATAATAAATTAATACTAAAAAAAACTGATCTTATAATACTCTTTAAAAACGTAACATTTTAATACCAGGGTATCTTCATTTAACGAATCGTTATTTTAAGATCATTAACCAACCATTTTTGAGTTGCGTGGTGGTAACTTATTTATACTTGGTGGTAGGGCTTTGTGCAAGCCCGTCTGTGTAGGTACCACCCACTGATCAGATATTCTACCGCCAATCAGCAATACTCAGAATTGTTGTTTTCCGGTTTGAAGGGTGAGTGAGCCAATGTAACTACAGGCACAAGGGACTTATATCTTAGTTCCCGAGGTTGATGACGTATTGGCGATCTAAGGAATGGTTCATATTTCTTACAGTGCCATTGTCTATGGGCGGTAGTGACCACTAATCAGGTGGCCTATTTGCTCGTCCGTCTACCGATATCATAAAAAAAAAGTGTTACAAGCCTTTAAATCCCGTTCTATATCTATCTCTTTTTATTTATGCCTCGTAGAAAATTCTACCATCGATAAGCAAAACTAATCTATCCTTATTAATATTATAAAGGCGAAAGTTTGTATTGCATTGTTTGTATGGATGTTTGGTACTCTTTCACGCAAAAACTACTGAATGGTTTTTAATGAAACTTAGCAATAATATACCTATAATTTAAACATTGTGTGAATAGTACCTAATAGCCAACCCCTTAAACGCAACGAGGCCGCGAGCGAAAACTAGTTCTTAAATATACCGTTAACCCTTAACGTACCTATATCGTTAGCCAACATTTTTATCTCTAACAAGTGACTATAAGGAAAATAATATTGCTAAAAACATTCCATACCAAGAAAATCATGAAAAAAGCAAGAAAAAAAAAGAAAAGAAATACGGCTCCGAATTCTTCAGCTTCTCCCAAATCGTCAATCATTCGAGTAATTGATATGTTACCAAGTATATTCTGACGTGGGCTTACCACGAATTCGATGCTGTCACGGTTGCATGTTAAACGTATACGTCCTACGCATTTCCTACGCGTGAGTAATTTAAGCAAAAGTCATCGTTACCTATTTACATATAAATTCCTAATTAATTTGGGGCATTGCATTATTGTCTAAAAAAATAATAATAATAAATATTGGAGAACATCACATACATTACTCTGATCCCAATATAAGTAGCTTAAGCATTTTTGTTATGGAAAATCAGAAGTAACGACGGTACCACAAACACCCAGACCCAAGACATCATAGAAAACTAATGAAGTTTTTCTACATCGACCACGGAGGTCGTATTGTAAAATGTATATTTAGATGATTACTGGCCAGGGGATGATTAGATGTCTTCTTCTATCGAATCTCAAATCAATAATGACTGAAATCTGATTGATTTAAATGCATACCATGCAAACACGTTCCATAATTGAGTAACTTTAGTAGATACTATTTATGCTTAAAAAATACAATAATAAAAAATAAAAAAAAATAACCAAGATCAAAATTCTAATATATTTTGACAACCGTCAATATATCCTGCCCCTTTCATTTTGCTAACAAACTCTATCACTACTCACACTGTCCGCGGTTGCCCTTCAGTTCCACGGCTGGGCATTGCCTTCTGTTCCAGAGAACTACTAGGCCCTTATTCGATTGCACTATTCCCAAAAAATCAATATTTACAGCAGATACGTCTGTAAAATACAAACTTACGCGTTTCCCGTTTGTATTGCACTATCGACACCCACGCTCAAAGTTTTTATCCAATAGGCCATATCAGCGGAACAAACAGAACGCAAATATAAAACAAAGCCAAAGAAAACATAATACAATGTCGAAACTTTCGTTTTCATCGAAGACTTTGTGGTAAACAAGGCGATCGATCATAATGCCAAACTACGTTCAGGTGATTCCGACAAATCGTTTAATTTTTGACATAATTCTAAAAAATTCAATAGATTTAATATTGGGTCAGAACAGACAAAATGCTCCAATATGAATATAAAACACAGCCTAATATTATCGTTTATCAAAATTCTCACGGCGTTGATTGAAAGGCTTAAAATTTTAATCAGTGAATATTAAAAATAGTTTTAAATAGGATGATGAAGAGAAATACGCTCAATACTACACGATCGAGCGTAAATAAATAATTTTCTAACCCAGTAAAAAAAAAAATTCATATAACTTTGGTTTAGTATAAAGTATAGGTGGACTTAGATTATAAGAAAAGAAAATCTGCTTTAGGGTTCCCACTTTGATAAATGTAGACACTTTCTTTTTAATACATATATTTATTGAAGGAAATAAAATTAAAATTATTTTAAAAACCCTGACTCCTGGACAAGATATAAACCTATCTCACGTAAAGTAAGTAAAGTAAGTAAAATAAAGTTGCATTAAAGGAATACAATGAAAAAAGTATCGATAGTTATCTAAGTGCTTCCAACCATCTGATTGGATGACACAAAAATCGAAACCATTAAAAATAAAACACTATTTCGAGATTATTTCACTGAATTCATCGATGTTCAGGTAAAAGATCGATATTCCATCTACAAATCCACCCACGAGAGACTTTGGCACTTTGAAGTTTAAAAATCCTATCTAGTATCAACGTGACCTACTTTTTCATTAGCACTTGCTCAAAGAAACTTTATCAAGCTCAATAGAATCTTGTGAAGACCGAGAAAATTAAATAAAAGATCTCATGTTCTTTTCATTCTTTAGTAATGTGGTATTCGTATAGAATTGATTTCTTGGGTAATTATTAGGCATCAATTTAAAATTTTATCAATATTTATAAGGCAATATTCAGTACCCAAGCAGAAATACTTGAAACTTTAAACATAGCCGTAATTGTCATATGCGGCTTGAAATTAAAGTCTTACCAGAGACCAATAATTAAATATAGGATTCAGATGAATACTTAACCGGTCACAATGACATAAAACTAAGATATGAAAATAAGACTCAGAATATTTTAGTTAACGAACTTCATTACGATAATAATCTATTTAATATACATGGTTGACAGTAAATCTGAATATTAAACAACATAGACGAAGTAACTCTCTAATTAATGCGCGTTTAATTACAATCACTGTCAAATTGAGGTCGACCTCACGTCAAAGGCGACACGTCAAAATCTAACTCTGTTTCAGGACGTCTTAACACAATGATGAATTTACCATTTTAATTAACTGATTTTTTTTTTAATTGAACTAATTTGCGACGTTTTTTCTACTCCATCTGATCAAAAATATCAGCAGACCTTAATCTATGAAAATTTCAAAGCACATACCATTTCGAATTCATTTGATTTAAATTGTTTAGCTTAAGACGAAGACATACATCACACATACGAAAAATTTCAAGACTAGAGTTAGAGAGAGACAATTAAAATTACATCAGTAATCCTAAAATATACATTGTGATGCTGCCTGGAAATAGAAAACTGCAGCCACATGAAATATGACGTAAATCAAAACAACTAGACAAGATACACCAAAGGCACGGACAAAACGTCTAAAAAGATTTGATTCTCTGATAGAAAAAAAAACTAATTCCAAGAATCTAGGTTCTTTTTTATCAAATTTTATTTATGTAATTTTCTACGTCGATCATTATTGGTTCATACTTATTCCTATTTTTATTTTTTCTTGTAATTCATGTGTAGCGTGTACATCTTCAATCAATGTTTCATTTCTTTTTAAACACGTTTGTGCGAAACCCACTTCTTGTTTCTGAAGAGATAATATGAGATCAAAATTACTTTTATTAATATACTAATTACTCTTTTCGATCAATATATATTTATATATCCTAGAATGCTTTAAATAAATAATAAAGGTACATTTGCCAAAAATATTGCAAATGTCTGAATTTAGAATACTGATCAACTTAGATCTATATATTCAATGAAGGCATTTAACTTTTCTTTTGATCCACCCACTAATGATCTTAAACAGGTTGAGCTTGAGTAATTAAGCTACTGAATGATATACGAAGACAGCCCAGAAAATAATGTTTAAAATAATTGGAACAATATTTTAACTTCCGTCCATACATCAATTACAGAATCGCAATCGCCTTGAGTCTGAATCATTCATTCAATTCAAGTTCGGTATTGCCCAAAAAAAAAACTAAGTATTTTCTATTTTTGGCCATTCATTTTTTACAAACAAATGCTAAACCATTAATCGGATTTCGAGATATATTTTCCGTCGTCGTATTCGAATAGTTCTTTTTTTAAAATACTGAAAAGAGCCCTTACGTCTTGAAGCTCATATGACACGAATACGCAGTTCGAAATGCAAGGTTTTTGACCTACTTTATCCAATACCCATGAGTGAATGGCATTATTCAAAACTTTTCAATATGTTGGAGAGCAAGAGTGAACTCTTCCAGAATACTTCACTCGACGACTCAATAAACGAACGCTTTCAATAAAAAATGCAGAAGTTTCTAGTTAAACATTTTTTAATTTGTATTTCAATACTAATATCTACGAATTATTGTCAGTTTTATATTTGAGAATTGATTGATGGAAATTTGTTAGATTAGTAAATGAAGATTTAATTATAATAAAAACTTTTACAAAACGATAAATGGTATCATATGATTGTTTAATCTCATTGATCAACAATTTGGCGATTATCTATACCAATATTATAAATGCGAAAGTAACTTTGTCTGGCTGTCTTTTGCTCTTTCACGGTGAAACCACTCAATCAAATTTGAAATTAAGGAAGCTTGAACTCAAACGAAGGTCATGGGCTATTTATTTTTTGCGTAACATTTGACGACAAATCCCTAAAACACAAACGAAACCTCGGGCGAAAACTAGTACATGCAACACATCACAGTTCGTTTCTAATTGGTCTCGATATATACCTTTATTTATATCTTTTAAAGACGTAATACTTATAAGAGGAATTGATATACACGTTCTATAGAACATTCTATTTAGGAGGTCTTTACATATCGTCAAATATTTTCATACCTAGTCCCTTATATACAACATATTATTTTTTAAAGGAATATATAATTTGAATGAACTATCGTTTTAAACGTATAATAGATTGTTTTTAAAATAAAAGCATGTAGAAAATTTTAATTTCGTAAATTTGAATAAGACATATACGTCCGTTTTAAAACGACAAGAACTTCTTACAGGTGCGTTCTGTTTTCGCATAAATTTGAAACATTTAAATAAGCACACTGTTCGTATTTTATTTTAAAGTAATTTTCGACAAATATTTTTTTATTATGTATGAACCTATCTCATCTCAATAGAAGTCTTAGCTTAGCTCAGTAGTGGAACAAGTACGAGCTTTTATCTGTCTCAAGACTGCAATATCTATTTGGAAAAGTAAGCCTAAACCTTCCTTCAAAATAAGCAATTTACTAACATCGGCATATTTTGTATACCTACCAATGATTCGACATTATGCTTTTGGATGTGAATTCAATTTGTTATTATCCAAAAACACACGAAGTCTTTCTCTTAAAAATATTTCTTATCGTATTTAGTCTTCAAATTGTTGATAATTTGATTTTTCAACAAGTAATTGAGCATCGTTTTCAAGACTTGTTATCTTTATAATTACGCTGCCCCAGTTTCAAACAAAGAGGCACAAATTATGTATCTTTGCGTTGCTTTTTAAAAGGGCTCTTCAAACATGAAAAGCGCCATTTGGCTCACTAATGTAGGATAACGAAGATTATTCGATTCAAGAAAAAAATAAAAAGTAAATCTTTTAGAATGAGAAAATTTTATGAAAAAAAATATTATCGATGGGTATAGTGGTGGTTCTCGATTGATGCAAAACAAGTAGGCTTTTCTCGGTCAACTATTTGCACTGGCACAGAACAGGGACAGTACGTGACAGGACCAGATTCTACCACATATACCAGCTTATATATGTGAAATCCCCTCCAAGCTTTCCCAATAGCAGGAATCAATCTTTGCTTAACAATGGAACACTTATGAACTTGAGCAATTAAATGGCTTATTTTAATATTAAATCTAAAAGTAACAATCTTATAAAAAAATAACACAAAACGTTCAATTAAAAGAAACACTTGACAGATTCAACAAAATAGCTTTTAAAAAGCAACGACTACATGAAAACATAACAAATATCATAATTAAAAGATAAACATGAGACGAGAATATTCCTCAGTCCTAGTAACGAATGCCGTTACTCGAGCCAGATCAATTAATGGCATGAACCGTTAAGTCGCAGGCGCATCTTAGATCTTCGACTGTCGGCTGCACAAAACTAAGTGCCGATTTATCTACATTTGAATAAATTATGTGTTAACGAACAGGTGTATCGAATATTTGTATAAAATCACCGGTTACCGATAAAGATTTATAAATGTATCTATTTAACATGTATAAATGATTCATTAATATTACTTTTTCGATCCTAATATAGTTTAATTGAAAATCAATTGAGAGTTATCGAGAAACAAATTTAATACAAACATCGATATGAATAATAATTTAAAACGATTACGAACAATTAATATATTTTATGTTCCTGATTTAAAAAGTCTTGTATTTATGACAGATTATAACTTAATCCTAATTCCTATACATACTTCGAATCGTGTCAAGAACAACGTATATTTAATAGCTCAACTACCCCCTGCAGATTGAACACGAGAAAACATTTAAGCTCATCAGCATCAATGTTGAGTTTATCTTAGAACAGATATATGAATGATTTTCCTATTAAATATATATTTAAAAACATTTTCTTGGTTGGATAGATTTACAGTTTTAATCAAGCTTCAATTCTGGTTCTTATATATTTAGTTGAATCTTTAATAGAAATGTATTCGATTTTAAGAGAATTCTCGAATCAACAGTTTCTAAGAATTTATTTTTTTTCCTTTTGGAATTTGATATAACATACATATATTTATTTGGATCATAAATAGGAAGTAGGTACGTGTACTGCTACATTATACCACACTTCGTATCTCAGTCGTGAAATGTAGAAAGCCGATGATGATACGCTAATTTAAACAGTACATAACTTATATACTATAATGATTCTAGTATATTTCACATATAAGTGATATTTCATGATCGTTATCTGCGGTGAATTTTGTGAACAGAATCCTTTGAGAACTCGTCAGAGAGAGTGTAGACATCAGATATTTCCTTTAAACATTCTAGGGCATAAGACTGTCTAATCGCGCAGCGTTGGTATAGTTATACAGAAAAAGCTATCCAAATCGTTAAAAGTTCTTCCTCGATTCACAAATAAATTGTTAACGGTAGTATCAATAATAAAAGTATAAGGTGTAATAAATCATTACGATAAAATTTCGCTTTAAAATATAACGGTATAAACGAACACAGTTAGGTTTTACATTCAAGAACTGGTATCGCGGGTGAAATCGCATTAACCATACGAATGATTCCATTTAATATTATACTTTGTCGAATTATTGCAAAACGATAACATTAACATTGTGATACTGGCATTAAATAACAGTACACTGTATTGTTGTGTTCCGGTTAGAAGGGTGAGTGAGCCAGTGTAATCACAGGCACAAGGTACATAACATCTTAGTTCCCAATGGTTAATATTTCTTACAGCACCTTTGTCTATGGGCGGTGGTGACCACTTACCATCAGGTGGCCCATATGCTCGTCCGCCAACAAATGCCATTAAAAAAAAAAAAAACTGGCAAATATATATAAATAATTGTTACTGGATAGTATTTCTGTTTAAGATTAATGGTCTTCGATATCGTTTGACTGATAACCATTAAAGTCGGTAATGGCTGTAATGTGTGTGTCAACGCTGTATGGCGCTGCATCAGCGCTTGAACTTCTTCATCGTTCAACAAATCACTATAACAATTGGAATATAAGGTGAAACGTCTGGCAATTTTTACTAGTATTATGTATAAACATGATATTTAATTGGATCGCAAGATCTTAAAGGCAAGATTATTACTCTTAAGTAAAATTAACGTGTTTAATTTTGGATTTGGCTAGTATTTAACAAATTTAACAATTTTAAGATAAATTTATGTGTCAATTTATAAATTAGGTTCGGACATGTATAAATATTTAGCCTGTTTTTAATTAACCAATGTAGCCATTAAAGCCTTAATTTTGTTTCGTTTAATTATTTTAAACTTTATTCATAATTGTTTAAGCTTTCCCTTGGTATACGTTTATTGATCTCATTAATTGTATAATGTTACTTATTTCATTTAATATATGTTAGTCTTTTTTTAATTTTAATTTATGTGTAATTAGTATCAGTGGAAACTTAGCTTATGTATGTAAAATTGTATATTTTTATACCATAAGTGTCACCTCAATGTTTGTTTCCCTAAAATAAAAATAAAACAATTTTTGAATAAAGAGTAAAATAATTGTAGTAGATTTCGTTTACTATGAATATTTATTTAACTCTTGAAGAAAGAAAGAAATTACGAGACATTTGACGTCTCTGTTTCGGTAATTTCCCTTATAAATATAATAGAGCATACCAGAGCCAATCAAAGAGCGGCATGCCTTGTAATTTAGACGTAACTGGAGCGAATTTCATTTCCAATTCAGAAGCAATTCAGAAATTAGAAAAAATCAACGAGTTACTTCAACAACCAACTCCAAATCGTATTCGACGAAGAAAAATTCTTTCAGAAAATAGTTAAACTAAAATATAAAGAGCATTATTGGAAAAAAAAAATAGCAAATATTTACTTGAGATATAAAACCCCAAAATATGCTTTGAAGAAAATAACTTTTAACATAACATCTTAGATGCCTAGGTTGGTGTGATATAAGGAGTGATTAATATTTATGGTCACCACCATTCACCATCAGGTGGCCTACAGGCTCGACCGCTTAGAATTTATTTCATAAAAAAAAACTTCAATTAGAAAAGAATAATATTTTAATAAAATTCATTTTAACTCAGATTTTTTAATTTGTGAAATGAAAACTTATCAACCGTATCTTTATCAGATACAGGACAAACCCAAAAAGTACGACTTGAAGACGTAAAACAATTCGTATGCAATCGACTAGAAACCGCTTGATTAGTACTAATCTCTTTTAATTTCCATTTAATGGGAAACAATGGCCTCAATGTGTCCTTTGCGACAAACAGCTGTAATTAAACCAGTAGGTACTTGGTAGCGGTAGTGCCTTTGCGGGGACACAAAGCAATTTATTTTATAGAAACTAATATTATCTTCAAGTGAGACTGGGTCTTCGGGGGCAATTTTCGCGGCAATCTCTTTGTCATTTCTCATTCGCGGTATACATAAAATTACTTCATTATGGGTTGGTATTAAATTAACTCTATATACAAAATCGAAATATTCTTTATTCAAACTTACTTGAATTGTTCGGAAAGTAGATTCTATCGAGAAGAACCGGCAATAAATTCAGTAGTTACTCTTTTCCGTGATTTTTAATACAGAGTATAAGTAAGGTACAATAAAACTTATATGCTGCCTATCAACTAATACGAAGTCCACGCCTTTTTCATATAATCTTTTATTAAGTAACTAGCAACCCGCCCCGGCTTCGCGCGGGTGCAATACTGATACTAAATATACTACAGAATCTCTAACAACTTTAACAGTTTTTTAGTTATTAGACAATACAAACCGCATTTGCAATGTAAGCGCAAAAAAAGGGTTTATTTACGACATCACTTCAGAAACCTCTAAAATTATTATTAGTGTTTCTCTACTATATTGTGCATGTATTATACATATAAACTTAATACATAAAAAAACGCTACAAAATCCGTTGTGTAGCTTTAAAGATCTAAGCATACACAGGGACAGACAGCGGTAAGCGACTTTGTTTTATACTATGTAATGATATTCCTTATTTATCAATGTGTTTTGACATGAGCTTCCTTTGAGGTTTTCTTTGATATCAATGTGTATTATTATTATGAAAAAAAAATATACATTTAAATTAATCGCTAGTTGTAAATTGACGAAGATAATATTTGAACAAATAGTAAAACCAAAACGTTTTCCTGTCTGAATATATAACGTACCGACTAACCAGGCATTCGGTTGAACCGTAGGTATAGAATTTAGTAGAGCAGCGCTATTAATATAGGATAGGAGTTTATCCACGAAAAAATAAAAGTGAAATATCGCACTACAATAAAACCAAAACAAACGAACCAATTTTATTATCTCAGTGTGCGTTACGGCTACTCTTGATACTCACCAAACGACATAGTTCTTTATTAGTTTGCGTGTACTTAGTAGCCAAATATCGCCACTATTTTTTCCAACGCATTCTCAGTTCTAATGGTAATCCGTCAAACGGTGTCGAATCGTATCAATCACAAAACGGAAATACCTGTATTCATTTTTATACATACACAGTTGCCTGAGAATCAATCCAAAAACATATACGATGCAATTGTGAATGTGAGTTATTAAAGCGAAACCATAAAACAATTAATCAAACATAACAAAAGAAATAAATACTTATCGTCAAAGAGTAGAAAATTATATTTTGGCGGTTACGTTACGAAACGTTAAGCTTCTAGAAAAGTAATTTATTTATTCCGTTATATATAACACAACATGCAAACAATTTTCTCAGGGAACAGTAACAAAGTCGACTCCGAAACAATCTGAATTACCTTACAAAATACATTACGATTATGAAGTTTGTTTTCAATATAATTGAATTCGCGGGAATACACTCTTGAAGAATGATTCGTTTTAATGTTTTAATACAGGTTATATTGTATGGTGCGGGTAAGTCTGTTTTGGACAGGTCGTATATTATTATAAACATTAATTTAATATAATGTCTTGTTAGATAATAGAATGGTAAGTCTGTAAACGTTACACAGATGGGCTTAGATTCATCTTCGTTTAATGGGATTGGGGCATTTTCTACGTTACTGCTCCAATACGCATATGGAATCTTCGCGTTCGAACTATTAAGGTTCATTCCGGATCTTTGTATATACCAATATACTTTTAGGATATAAAACAATTAAGTTTCGTTAAAAGTTTATAAATATCTACAATGATTCTTTTATTTTTTTTCTCAAGAAATTGAATGGCAAGATCAAAAGATTTCCACACGGATATGGCGGCGAAATGAAAACAATTTCTGTTCAATGATTTTAATTATATTGGTTGTATATAATTTATATTGGTTGGCTTCAAATTCTCCAAATTCTTGTTTTTTTTCATCACATACCTATTTTGGCGGACGGGCAAATCGGCCACCTAATATTCCTTACCAACTCCATCAAGCTCGCTAAGATGTTATGTCGAATGTTTGAACACTGGCTCACTCACCCTCCAAGCCGACAAGTATACTATATATTCTTTCTAAACTCATCTTACAAAGCGATTATATTATTAAACAAGAAATTTAAAATATTAATAAAACATGGTTTAACTTTTTCATTACTACGTCACAATATTTCGGTCCTGTATTTAAAACCCGTGTCGGAACAATAATGAATTATTGGAATTTTCTGTAGTGATATTCGAGTAAAATGCGAATAGACCTCTTTCTATTATACTACATATACATACAAACATATATATACGCTTAACATATATACGCTTGTTTTCTTTATATTGTTTTTCGCTGTTGCATACACAATTTGGTATTATGTAATTTGGTAACTTTGTATGCTGATATTACAGAGACCTGCCCTGGCATCGCGCGGGTGCAATTTTTTAGTAAAGAAAATGTCATGATATAAATATAATTTACACATATAGGACCAAGAAATAATGTAGCTTTTTAATTGTGATTTTTTTTATTATTGGATTAATTCAGAAAATATAATATATATATACAAGTAAAGACTCTTAAAATATCTAAATATATACATAAAAAAGTCATATAATCTTTGTTCTAAAACTCTTACAAATGTTTAGTGTTAACAACAACAATTTCAACAAGAATTACAAAACAAGAAAAGTTAATTTCTCCAACAAACAGCAGCCATATAAGTGACAGATCGGCTACTGAAAAGAATCGTGCAAACAAATTCCGAAATTTCTCAACTTTAATTAGTTTTCCAGAAACAATAACAAGTGCAAACAATCAAAATGTACTCGATCCAAGAGCCCGCTCGAATAAAGTATATTGTGATTGAACTTGAATTATATAGTACTCTAGCTGAACCTGCGCCCTTATATACTTACCTATACATACCTATATCACACAAATCCCTCGAGGTGTTATATACAAAATAGCCTATATTCTGTCCCGGTACTTCACATAATACAACAACAAAAACTATATCCATACAAAGTTTTATTAAAATTGATTCAGCGGTTTAAACGTGAAGAGGTAACATATAGAGTATATATATATATATATATATATATATATATATATATATATATATATATAGTATTTACGGGAC
The DNA here is from genome assembly GCF_905147765.1 of Vanessa atalanta. Taxonomy (NCBI): domain Eukaryota; kingdom Metazoa; phylum Arthropoda; class Insecta; order Lepidoptera; family Nymphalidae; genus Vanessa; species Vanessa atalanta. The sequence goes on from NC_061896.1 coordinate 4,035,995, forward strand.
GATAGCTACATGTAAAAAATCGCCCATGGTCTCATTTTAAACAGCTCCAGCCGTAGATGTGCAGAAAATTAAGTAGGATTCTTGATTGATATTTAGTAAATGTAACGATTTAAGATATAATTAATTTTAGAGAGCGGAAAAACGTTACTGGCCGGTTAGAGAGCGGACCTACGGCTGTTTACGAAATGAAAAACGTAAACAACATTAAAATAAATTGCTATCGACAAACTCAAATTTTAACTGAACTAATACTATTTGATATCAAAAATTTCATGTGAAAGAGTTTTCATCATTATGGCGCCAGCGGTTCGCAATTTAAATTCCACCGAGAAGAATTGGCAAGGAACTCAGTAGTAGTTCTCCCTTGCATCAATGAATAGAAAAAAAATAATCTAATACAATTTTATTATATTTATTAATTTATTTATGTATCCTGAATTAAAATCAAAGTATAGTCAAATCTTCGATGTCAATTCAGTCTGTTATACTTTCACCTCTTAACTTCTTAACCGATCATCACGATGATATCGTAGGATGATCAATCCATATTTCGCGACAATAGATGTGAATTAAATAATTAGACAACGTTGAAAACATTTCTCTAACTTCCAAATTAGAGATAAAACAGACTCTTTTAACTCTGACTCATAAAGAGTCAGATCAGTATTGCCTATAGATTGTCTTTTTAAACCGAAGCCGCGAAGATGGTGGCTTTGTTACGAAAAGAGAAAGTGCTGAAGGCCACCGCATCTCGAAGAATAAGAATTGTTTTCCTACGGCGTAAACCCAACCCCCTCTCCCCTAATACGACAATAATTCATCTATTAAATACTTATATTCAATGATATCAAACTCAAGTAATTCGACGTCACGAACCGAATCAATCAAATATAGTGAATCAATTCGCATCGAGCACATGTTTTGCAACAGTTACGTTAGGTAAGATTGTTTACAAACACGTACAAATTGTTTACGCGCAATGGTCGCCATTGCTTAAGAGTATTGTACACTTGTATTATATTATCTTAGCATCGATCCATATCGATAGTGAATTTTAATTTTCAACCGTGTTACATTTTTTTAGTAACAGGAAAGCGGAAATTGCCCAACTGTAAGTGATGGTGATTACCATCAGTATTCGAATAAAAGATTTAGACATATGTCACGATAGTCGCCCTAAGCTTAATGGAAACATAAAGAATTTTATATATTCTAATTTTATGGTTTAATCTTATTGGTTTTATTAATTATTATTTATTATAAAATAAATATTGGACAACATCACATACATTACTCTGATCCCAATGTAAATAGCAAAAGCATATGTGTTATGGAAAATCTGAAGTAACGACGGTACCAAAAACACCCAGACCCAAGACAATATAGAAAACTTTCTTTTACATCGACTCGGCCGGGAATCGAAGCCGGGACATCGGAGTGCCGTACCCATGAAAACCGGTGTACAAATTACGCGACCACTGAGGTCGTCGACATTATACTTCTTATTTTTAATTGTTGTTTATGTTAATTTATATTTTCAACACATACATTGTGTAATATGATATTGCACGGTGAGACTACCTGGAAGTAGCAGAACTTTCGCCTGGATAATTTAGAAATGTAATTAATTTTTTTTAAGAGGTCAACACCACCCATAGACATGTGCCCTGTGAAGAATATCATTCATTACTTACATTACACCAACGAGCAACCAACTAATTTTACTGCCTATAACCTTATTGCCCATTTCCAGACTCCTAGCTGCTAAGAATTACACGCTAGATAATCTCAAAATCGTTTTTACGACATGATCTGGTTTTTGACACGGGGACCTCGGGATCTGCCGCATTATAAGCTACCCACCACGACGAGGCAGATAACAATTCACACATATTAAATTAATTCAATAAATAGATACCTATGTACAAAGACGTGCAATGTTTTACGCCTATTAGCGTAACCCACGTGGAATAACGAAATTGTATTATTTAAATGTTATTGTGTAAATGTCAATGAATTATAATTGATTACCACACACTGTTGTAAATTTCTCATTGCATTCCCGGCGCTGTTTTATTACCTGAAACAAATAACATAAATTAATTAAACACATTAACAAAATTAAAAGGGCAGAGATGACCTCGTAGTTACAACACCCGAATCTTAACCGATGGTTGCGGGGTTCAAAACCAAACAAAAAATGGTACACGCTTCAATATGAACGATCTTTCGTACTACTTATTATATAGTACATATGTATGTATTTTTTTTTTTGGATACACAAAACTACTATGTTGATACTTTTGTTTATTAAAACACATATAATGCGGTACGGTGCTTTCTATTTTATTTAGAAATTCTTACAGATAATTCTATTGAAATTAGCTCAATATGTATTCGTAATCGTTACTTAGGTATTAAATTTTGGTATCAAACACATAAAATCCTCAAATTACCTACGCATAGCCGGGCCGGGACGGCAAACCGGCGACCGCCTTCTTTTTAACGAACGGACAAATTGGCCACCTGATGGTAAGTGGTCACCAATGCCCAGAGACGTTGACGCCGTATTTTTTTAAGTTCCACCAACCTTGGGAATTGAGTTATGCATTTGCCTTTGGTTAAACTGGCACACCCTTCAAACCGGAACACTACTAAGTACTTATTACATACAGTGAGTTGTATCTACCTAGACGGGCTTGCATACAGCCATCAAGAAAAAAGGTTTTCGTTACAACAAAATTCTAAATATGGAATAACTATTCACAATTAAAAAAGTTAAAAAAAAAAAACTATAAAACAGTAAATTATATAATTAGTATACAAGTTGAGCAGATAATTATTTTAATACAAATACGAACGAACAGTGCAAATTAGTATTGCAAAAAAAACTTGTGTCCGTTTCAAATCCCGTGGGAGCGAATAGTAACGGCTATCGACCGTATCGTCCAGAAACGTAAACAGTAAAGAAAATAAAAACGAAATTAATAAACAACTCGAATGAATCATTAAACAGATACGGTAGGGAGAACTTGATTGATTAAAGACCGGTAACTTCGTTATGTTTAACGAGAAACTTACGTTTACTGGGAACAGAGTACGCCCATAGCCCTTACTTTGTATCCACACACATGATCGTCAAATTAATTCACATAAATTATACTAACATTGCGTTTGCATTTCTTATAAGTTACCTAAATAGGTAACTAAAAAAAAACAATGCTATAATTTCGCAAAGATGATATAGACCAATTAAAAAAAAAACCGACGATCATAGGTTCACCTGAGATTGGCGCCATAAGAAATTTTAAATATTCCTTACGCCATCAATGGATGACCAACCTTGGGAACCAACATGTCTGTATTTACACTAGCTCACTTACCCTTCAAATCGAAATACAAGTATTGTTTTTTGGCAGTAAAATATATGATGAGTGGGTGGTACCTACCCAGGCGGGCTTGCTTGAAGCCCTACCACCAAGTACTCATTCAACAAGTGTCTAATTTGAGTTTACAATTCATTTTATACTACCCGCTGTAGAAAAACATCGTGAGGAAAGTCGAGTGCATCCCTGCGCACTGATGCAGCGTAGTGGATTTTTCTCTAACCTTCTAAAGATAAAATCGTCTATGATTTCTTTGCTCAGCAGTGGAACATAAGCTGGCGGTTTCTTTATATAATTCCACCGATCGCTTTGATGAATTATATTATAGCAGAGGGCAAGCACCTCCGAAATTTCAATTGTTCGAGTGATATTATATTATATTACTATTCAGATCGTGTTCTTTTATAAAGGAAACCTTCCCGAATGAAACTAAATGGAGCCTTCATTAAAATAATGTATTAAATATACCAAAGTTTTTTATTATTTCTATTTATAAACTATATTGCATACTAGTTTCGGCCCGTGTCTGCGTGATGTGTAAGGGAAAAGATTGCGCTTTTAATTATGTCTAATGTTCTTTTCTATGCTCTACACGTGTGTACACTTTGCTATACTTCCAGGTTCACGCTCAGAACTAACTTTAGCTTTACTGGCGTGTAAAATAGCAATATTCATGAATTTCTCGAAAAAAAAAACAAATTAATATCGAAGGCCTGATGCAGGAGTTTGATCACAAGACCTGAACATCAACGGCCTAACAAAACATTGAGACAGTCAAAAAAGAAATAGAAAATAAATCATCTGCTTGGGCACACGTACTACGAGACTCAATTATCATACTATTATACAACATGAGATGAGTTGTTAGAACCCGTGCATCTTAACCGACGATTACGGATTCAAATACGAGCAAAGCACCACTGAATTTTTATATGCTTGTGTTTATAATTCATCTCTTGCTCGGTGGTGATGAAAACATCGTGAGGAAACATTCATGTCTCTAATTTAAAGAAATGATGTCACACATGTCAAACAAACATTGGAAAAAACTTCTCCTCAAATGGAGCGGAGGCCTTAGCTCAGCAGCGGGAAATTTAGACTACTTTAAAAAAAAAAAAACAACAATTAGAATGTTTTTTTAAGTAAGTACGCCGAAATCACAACACAATAGTATATCATTAAGAATCACTTTATCATTTCAGGTCTAAAAGTACATTCATGAGAATTAAATTACCGAGGGACCGTATATTTTTTTCGGTTTTTCCGTAAATTAGAATAGAACACGTGAAAGGCGAGGAAGGGTTGCGAAATCAAAAAGGTCTCACGTTGGACGCTATCGTAATTACCATAAATATTAATGCGAACGAATAGGAAAATTAAGAATGATCAAATTACAAACAGATAACAATAAAATATAACACTTGATACAGATAACAGATAACAGTTAATTTATTAGAGCGTAAAATGAACGTAGTACCGTAATTAATACAGGATTATGTACGAATAAAATTTTCAATGGCATCACCTGACGTTGCTATAACGTTATGAATTAATGAAGTTGGCAGCGATGTTATCATAGGTAAGTATATAATATATAGGCCGAGATGGCCCAGCTTGTAGAACAGGTGAATCCTAAGCGATGATTACGAGTTCAAAATCAGGCAAGCACTACGGAACTTTCGTGCAATTATGTTTCCATTGACTCGCATTGGTATTGTTATATATATATAACATTGTGTTTATTCTTTAATCATTATTTTTTTAGACAAGGGAACTATATAGGCTAGGTTATTATACATATATAATACATGCATATAAAATAGTCAAGAATTTCAGGTCACCTAACCTAAAACCTAAACCTTAATCTTGAATCATTATAATTATCGATGAGACCCTCGTTAAAATCCGTAGCGTAATTTGAAAGATCTAAACGTACATACGAGACACGACTTTGTTTTATATCACGTAGAGATAATATGTTTTTAGAAAGCTGTAAACTATTGTTCAAATTTCGTTAAAAACAAAACATTCAAAACCACATCTTTAATTGTTAGGTTTTTTATTTAAAGTTTCGATAACTAAGCAATTAAGTTAAACAAAGACACCGACGGTTAGTCTGTGAAGTTTCAATAAAAATAATAAAAACTGTTTTATCGAATTTCACCTGCGTGGAATTCGTTTTGTTCATTGACTTGAAACAGTTTTGTCGTGAATATAAAATATTTTAATAAAACTTTCTTCACTGTAAAATGAATCATCCATTTCGCCATCGGATTCTTTAAAAATATCTGTATATTCATATACAAATAAATAATAATAATAAATAAATATTGGACAACATCACATACATTACTCTGATCCCAATGTAAGTAGCTAAAGCACTTGTGTTATAGAAAATCAGAAGAAACGACGGTACCACAAACACCCAGACCCATGAAAACTAATTAACTTTTTCTACATCGACTCGGCCGGGAATCGAACCCCCGGGTTCGGAGTGGCGTACCTATTAAAACCGCTGTAAACACTACTCGACCACGAGTTTATATATATATACAACATAAAACGTCTTTGCTATTAAACATTAATCATCTGGAACTAATCCTGTATCTAGAATCAGGTCAGGCTTATCATGTATCATAAAATTTCAAGTCCGTTGAATAAAAGAAAGCGGTTCGAAGCTTGCAATATTTAACATGAACCAACTAACAAACATTGCAAATTAAATAAGCTTGTAAACATTGATTATAATCTTAAATAAATATATACACATCGAAGTTAAAATTAGCTACCGTTGAAAACATGACAACTTGTAATTGAGGCTAGGACGTATTCATAAAACCACCATGGCATCTATCCGCCCATATCAATAGGCTATTTAACAATTAAAGAGCTTAAAAATGATTATTTATTAACGAAAGTTAAAAATAATAATAAATTTATTCAGAAATCCATAAATAATAACGCATTTTTTTAAACGTTTGTCAAGTGACACAAAACGCTCCCGATTGGTTGGGTTTGTGATGACGTCACTTGCTTGTTAATCTCGTTTGCCTTCTGTATGTGGATTATATGTGCCACAGATTACAATACAGGCAAGTGACGTCACCGACCCCATTGCAGTGCCATATTGTCGAAGTAGCGTTTTCGCGCGCTGTTTAAATATGGATTTTTTAAATTAATATTTTTCAAAAATATGTACTACAATTTAATAAAACAACTTTTACCAGGTTCCTTAACCTCAACTCAATAATATAAAATGGATTTTAAAAACTAGTCAAATAGCCTATTGTGCAATTTACGTTTAACTTCGGATTGACGTATTTTCTAATGACATTTTCATTAATAAAGGTAAGTGCTCATCAACGTATATACACACTGGCGCCGTTAGAAATATTAAACATCACTTACATGACCAGTGAGCCACCAACCTTGGGAACTAAGATATTATGGCTGTGACACTCTTCAAACCGGAACACAATAATACAAATGATTGCTGTTTGGCGGTAGATCATGTAATGTGGTACATACACAAATGGGCTTGCCCGAAGCCCTACCACTGAATGACTTTTTAAATACCTTGTAATATTATCACAACTATACTTCAATGTATCTATTTAAATATAAGTTCTATTTCGGGGGTGATTAGTAATGCTGTCTTCTTCAACCGAATGTCAAATCAATGATGACGGACGGAGACGAAACAGTTTAACTAAACACCAGTTATACAAGGATTATAAGTTAGGCTGTATCAGTATATAGCCTATTCTAATCGAAGGAGTAACAATAAACTAATTTACCTTTACTAACTTTAATTTTAATTTAAACGCTATTTTTCCGATAAGCCACAATGATAAAATTAGAGCATTCAAGATTTCGGACCAATGACATCGGACCAGTGTCAGTTCAACGTCAAAAAAATATTTGGCTTTATTGCTCTTGTGATTGGAATAGTTAATAAGATCCGAGATGACCCAGTGGTTAGAACGCGTATATCATATGATGATTGCGAGTTCAAACTCAGGCGAGCACCACTGAAATTTCATGTGCTTAATTTGTATTTAAAATTAATCTCGTGTTTGGCGGTGAACTTCGCGAGGTAACCTGCATGTGTCTAATCCCAACGAAATTCTGCCACAAGCGTGGTGGAATATGCTCCTAACCTTCTCCTCAAAGGGATAGGGGGCCTTAGCCCAGCAGTAAGAAATTTACAGGCTGCACATACACAGGCGTATAATTAAAAATAGAATAAGTATTAAAGCAATCGACATCAACAACAAGCGATTCGAATTCACCGTTCACTTCACTTTTTTTTTTTTTTAATATATGTATAAGTTATAGTATCAGTAGTAATTGTAAATCCTAAACTACAATTTCTCACGTAATAACCTTGTAATTGTATATCTCATTAAATTTGATAAGTATAAATTAAATTTTGTTAAATATATAAAATTATCGGAAAATTTACCGACGTCCCTTTGTTAGCGTTATTATTATCTAAGTTATTTCCACGAAAATGGTTAATTCGACCAAATCCACGCCCATTTAATATACAGAAATAAATTCCACGAATAGGATACATAGACGATATTATGATAAATATTTAATATTAATAAACAGGGCATGTCGATCTATCTAAAAATCAGATGCATATCAATGAAAAATATATGGGAACACCTGGGAACCTACCTCAATAGAGTTCAAATCGGTCTGGCAGTTTTCCAAAAAAAATATAAAAAAAAACAATTCCATATTTTTCTGAAATCTATTATAAATAGCGGCGAAACTACCGAACTGGTAAATACAATCTATTAAATAGATATACGAGGGAGATAAAAATAAAATAAAGATATTTTCCATGAGATCTGACATGTGGTTGAACTTTACAAATCATTGCACAATAATAATAAAAAAAAAAAACGAGAGGTGACGTGGAACCCACCCAGTTGGAACGACATTGCTTTCGCTATATATTCCGTACTATATAATAGACTATGAAATAAATTAACAAAGTTAAAGAAATAAAATTGTTATTAAAAATCGCATACGAATTAAAACAATAACAAAAATATTTTAAATAATATACGGTAGAGACATAGAAAGAGAAATAAACGTCTGGCTTAAACGCTTTTTTCTCAAGTGACGATTTCTTTCAATTCGCTCTACTGTAAGCCGCGTAAAAAAAAAAAAAGAAAAATTGACGTCAGATAGTTACCGAGTTGTAAATCTATAGTTCGAAACGGAAACTGTCAGTGCCCACTACCCACATGGCCGGCTAGCAGATGACGCCCGAGCGGCCATTACCGGTCTATGTCTTTTTGCTTTTGTGGCGGGAAACGCATCCCGTTGACTCCTCATTCGCAGACTACATTTACGTTCAAGTTGTAATATGATTGTTTGAAGCAACAAAGTTTGTTTATCATATTGATATGTCACAGTAAAATTGGAAATACCATTAGATTATAACTTACCTCAAGGAATTGTGAACTGTCGTAATATTGTGAACCGAACCGTAACATACTGGTTAAAATTTAACGTATTACTTTTCGGTAGATTATAATATCTACCAAAGCTAATTAAATTTTAATTATATATCATAAACTATCGAAAATTTTGACGTTTTATTTTGAGTTAAATCACGAACTTTTTTACTTGGTGGTATGGCTTTGTGCAAGCCCGTCTGGGTAGGTACCACCCACTGATCAGATATTCTACCGCCGAACAGAAGTACTGAGTATTGTGTGAACCAGTGTAACTACAGGGACAAGGGACGTAACATCTTAGTTCCCAAGGGTGATCGGGGTGGTACGCATTGGTTATGTAAGGAATGGTTAATATTTCTTACAACGCCATTGTCTATGAGCGGTGGTGACCACTTACCATCAGGTTGCCCATTTGCTCACGTTTTTTCCGAATCTTTCCGAAGATCTCAAACGACACCACGAATGTACGCTACGTGAACATCAAAATGGCGAAGTATCGAATGGACCGTAACGAATACTGTTTCACATCCGCGACTGGTAGTTGGTAAGTCAGACAATAGTCGATCGACGGGGTTCGCATAGCCGCGTGAGACATGCCATTTCACTCAAACTATAAATAAAAACATTCTTAGCTTACGTGTTAAATTTTAAACCCATGCTAACAATATAATTATTTTAAAAAGGTAATACGCTAAAAAGGTAATTCGGTTGATTCACATGCCCCTGGGCATGTGAATCAACCGAATTGCTATAATTAGTTAATAATATGAATCTTTTGCTATTATTTACAACAATAATAGCAGTAATCTTTGTAAGAAAAAGCTCTTAGGATCATATATAATTTAGGATCAATTTATAAAAAAATATATTTACTAAAATAAAATCACTCACAGATGTCTTAGTACGTTTTACTTTTAAGGATAATTCAAGTCTAGCAACATTACATTTTTCTAGATCTAGACGATAATCAAGGTTCTAAATATGGTAACACAGTATTCGTATAAGGATTAAATAAGACCGATAAATTATTAATTAGCTCATGATACATCGACGCAAACAAAGTATAGGTACGTTATATCACACATCTATACTAATTTTACAAAGAGGTGAAATTTGTTTGTATGTATGTAGCGGGTAATTTCCGGAGATCCAATTTGCACTTGTTCACTGGTAGCTAGAAAGCTATCTACATAATTCCCGAGTGCTATTAGGTACAAATTATATTTATAACATATCATTTTCTCTATGAATAAATTGCATCCCGCAATTGCAACTGTACAAAGGCCGTGTCAGTATTTCATCATGAAATTGAAAAATAAATTTAACACTTAACCCAAAGGTAAGCTTTTGATTATTTCAGTAAAAGCGTTTTATCTTGTCCATTACTGCCGTAATGGAGGCCGTCCAAGGGGACGATATCCATTACGGCAGTCATTGACAAGAGATAAGGCAAGAGCACAGGAGCACATAATGTGCGTGCAATGCACCTGTTTGTGCGCAACAACACCACCTGTCCTCTGTACTCTCTAATCCAAATAATTAAATGGAACAGCAAATCTTATACGACCGTAATTTAAGGGTAGGCTTTACTTGCTGACGTTCATTTTCCAAACATCAACCATGATTTGAGTTTTTGATTGATGGTTTCAATCCAAATAACACAGGATCTACAATGAATAAATCAAACCAACGAGGCAGTCAACTTTACATGCCGTGAGAATGCAATGGATCCTTTTACTGTCGTCCATGACATTTAGACATCCGTTTAACTCGTTCTGAAAGGTTATAACGAACTCTGGTTAGCTAGTTTAATAACCCAATGAACTTTAATTAGCATCCTATTGGCACATAATACAAGGATGTCTGATCAAAACATACCGATTGGCTTGTTAAATTGGCTTCGAGCCATCCATGGTTTTCATTCATACTTCCACGACGTTGATCTATTCGGTAGTCATTTACTTCATAGCATTTGTGAATTTAATTGGGTAATCAATTTTATGATCGTTTGAGGGCTGACGTTGCTTTGCTTTAATATTGATGATATTATAATAACAGTTTATAGAGATTAATAGTTAGAATAGTAAAATTTTCAAGGCATTATACTACTATTAAAGTTTCTTAATAGAAGAATATACGTAAGTATATCAGCATCAGGAGAAGTTAATAAAAACATGGGAATGATAAAAACAAAATATCCACAATAGAATCCATTGATAAGGAATGGTTTATTACGTACATTCATTCAGAGAGAAATTCTGGTGGCTAAATAAAAGGACGCAGTCGTTTACGCCTACGCAACTAATAATTGTACAAAATGAACGACATATTCAAAAGATTCAATTCATACAATATTATTTACAGATGTTATTATATAGCAAAATATATCTTTATTTCTATTTGAAAAATTAGTGGGCTAAAGTTGTAGTGGGCTGGTGATGTACGTTGAATTATGGTTGTTAGAGCAGACTAATCCTAAGAGAATGTGGATTGGTAAACGCAACGTTGGGCGTACTCAGCTCGACAACTTCTGGACACGACTGGGTGCAGAGACACGGCATCTTTGTCACCTTGGGTGATACTTTCGACGGATAATGATGATTTTCTATCATCATATCCGTTTCACTTTCGATCTATAACTCCAGGCAAATCCTAAGTAATCCCTTATGGCACATGTCACACAGATAATAGATAAAATAATAAAGATTAATCTTTTATTGATTGCTTGCCTTATAAGCATTCAATCGAATATTTTACATTCTTAATAAAAATTTACCAATGAATAAGTACGTTCAATACTGGGCCGAGATTGCCCAGTTTAGATTTCGTGCATCTTAACCAAAGATTGGAAGATTCAAACCCAAGAAAACACCACATCACCATTTGCATGTTCTTAATTTGTCTTCATAATTCATCTCGCGTTCGGCGGTAAAGGAAAACATCGTGAGGATATCTGCCAAGTGTGTAATTTCAATGATATTCCGCCACATGTGTTGGAGCAGCGTAGTGGAATAAGCTCCAATACCTTCTCAAAAGGAAAGAAGGCCTTAGCCCAGCAGTGGAACATTTACTGTTACTTTACGTTAAAGCTGATATCATGTAATGATCGAGTGTTATTATTCTAGGATTAAACTAGGATTGTATAGATTATAAATAATCATGGAGTTAGTATGTACTCGTTGGGATTAAAAATGTAATTGTATGATTAGGTATTACGTATAATAAAAGAAAAGTGTAAAATCAGAAACCACTTAAGTTCATGGCGATTCTTCTCCGTGATTCTACATTCTGAAGACACAGCTTCAAATTTATGGTTAAAGATACTTTATTTCTCAAAAAGAAATTTACCTTCTAAAACGACGACTCATTGATGATCGATAATCGGGTCTTTTTTTTTTATTGATAGTACAGTTTTGTTATCTTAAAACTGTTTTAGCGTAAACATTAATCATAAAATAATATCTCAATGTCATGGTTGATAGAGATCTATCGAATATTTCAATAATTAAAATGTCAAATAAGGTAAAGTATGTTAGAGGTGATAATACCATTGATATACTTAATCAAGATGTAAGTTGAATGACGTACACTTATGCTAAACTTAAGCTCTAATTTAAACCCATCAGAAATAAATCCTACAAAGTATGAAGTTAAGTAAGTTAAGTTTCTACTTAAGCCTCGTATCTTAGACGTGTAATAACCGCATGTCATATAAACTTATGAAGTCTTATGTACCACTTATACGTATATTATTAATTTCAAGATATTGCTATAACGTTAAAATTCAAAGTCTAGATTTTGAATTTTAAATATATATTATTATGTATAATAATGAGATATCAGGTACTTTTGATTCTTTAGTGACAGTAGCATGAAAAAGCGATCCGATGGTGCTCGCCGAAGAGACGAAAAGTACCGCTGTTTTTTTAGTGAGTATTCCGGTGTGTAGTCGTCCTGCACACCAGAGGGTCCCAAGTACCCCCTCTCTTGACTTCACGTAGGGGAAACGCGTTACGCGTTTATTCAGCGAGATAAAAAATATTAATTCGTTGGTGACCACTTTAAACTTGTACCGTATACAAACAGATAATCGACTGGGTTTGAGTCGTCTGGGTATTTAGCGTAAGTATTTCTTTTTACAAATTAAGAGGTATTGTGCGTGATTAATGACGGTAAGTACATTGATGGTACTTTATCAGAAACTTTTGCAGAAGTGCACCAACCAAAGTTCATTGCAATCTGATAATATCTAACAGTATATGGCAGATAGACCACATCATGGTAAATGGTCACCGCTCTTTCACTGTAAGAAATATAGACCATCATTTTCACCGTCAATACGTCAAACTACGAAATATAAGCTTTTGCTTGCGAATGGTGAGTGAGCCAGTGTCACTGCAAAGTGACAAGTGACATTGGCTCACTCACCATTCGAATCAATTTTATATAGTATAGAAATAAAAAAAAATATTTGTTATTAAAAATATATTATCATAAATGTTTTAAGAAGATGCATTATTATTATTACCTTAGTGAATGGACTTTTCTTCAATTCAATTCTTATAGTTAAAAATATCATTTATGTAAGCAAATGGCACTAGCATTATCCAATTCCGAGCAATTGGATCGAACGCGTTTCGATTATATTAAAGACAATTAAAGGGCAATTAAAATTTGCGTCACGAGTGACGTGGTAATCGTAAAAATTCAAATAAAAAATGGAAAATCTTTTAGGTATTAGCAAATTTTATTTTGGGTATAGTCCATTAAAATTCGAGCGTGAACCTTTTTTTTAACGCTTTCGAAAATTTAAAAGGAAAATGCCTTCATGAATGAATTATTATATAAAACAAGGAATTTCCGCAATATATCAAAGCGGAAATGGATTATCTGATAGGGCGATAAATTCGTAAAATAATGTTGCCGATATTGGTATCGTGTTAATAACTGATAACATTGTAGGCCTGGTTGTTTTAACAACAACTATAAAATATTTAATAAGAAACTTACGTACTTATACGATTAACTCGATATAAATATTTCACTCGATAAAAAAAACTGATTTAACTTGACTAACCGGAATAACGCCGGTTATTCCGGTAAGCAATGTATAAATATTCTATAGATATTTTCAGGTAGATCACCAGTCACTATTGCATGCGAAAGCGATTCCGTGGCGCCCGCCGAAGAGAGTACCCCTGGTTTTTTAGTGGGTATTCCGGTGTATTAGTCGTCCTGGGCAGCGGCAGATCCCACAACACCTCCCCCTTTCACATAGAGGAATGCATTTTATAATCCGATTAGAATCTAATAAATAACTCTCATACTATTCTCATACTATTTATCAAATATTGTTCTTACGTTTATGAAGACAACATTTTGGCGAAGACGAGAGTAGGTAGGTCTTAATCTAAAACCGGTAGAGTTGATTGACTGATTTAGATAACTATAACATAATTCTGTTTTACATAAATAAAATATAATACCTGATATTATACAATTAGTCCCTAATATCTTGGATATCTTTATTAGAAACGGAAGTCATCCATTAATAACGTAAGACTACATAATCGGATGACGAAATATGAATGAGGCAGAAATAAAACATTGAATTAAATTTATCATTAAGTAATAACGTAATCAATGCAAAATAAATTGTTATCTTGACCAAAAGAAACCAATGAATCGTACGAGATACGATAAAGAAGAAAGAAGCAAGCTTCCCGAAGACAACTGACACACAGCAAATTTGCAATATAAGGAGGCCATATTAATATTATATCCTTCCTATTAATTAACTTTATTCTAAAGCTGAACAATAATGTCGGTTTTTCTTGGAAATATATAAATACCATCTAAACATACCTCTTTACCCACGCGAAACTAATAAATCTACGTATAATACACAAACCATCAATCCCATTTTAACACCCAATACCAAGATAGGGTTATTTTATAAAAAGTAGTCTATGTCCTTTCTCAGGACTCTGTAAGTAGCAAGTTTCATCTAAATTGGTGCAGCAGTTTAATAATGAAAAGTTAACAGAGTTACTTTCGTATTTAAATAATATTAGTAGATATAGATTATGAAACAATTGAAAATCACAATTTCGATGTACGACTTACATTTATTAATAATAAAACAGAGCTAAGTTGACCTGACATTTACATCACAACACAAATAACAATCATGCTTTAACGACATTTTAAGTCCATCATGTTGTGGTTAATATAAACTACATTCGTCTAAGCATCATGAAAAATGTTAACATGAGCCCACAATTTGTTCTTGCGGTTGAAACTAAAAACGATATTTCATGTCGTATTTTGTGTGGGATAGACGATCGACGAGCCCAAAATCTTTTTATCTATATGTGTCATAAACAATCCACACATTAGTGGATTACTCTGATATAGACAATTGCCGAATGCATTTCTCTCAATCAGATTTCTATGTACCTTACGTATCATCGAACTAGATCAAATCCTTATATGTACATCATTTTCTTTTAAATGACTTCAAAAAACGTGGATTCAAAAATATAAATTAATTTCATGAACCTATTTTTCTGATTCTTGTTGTGATAAATCCAAAATTGATTATAGACTTTTACTTGGTGGTAGGTGGCTTTGTGCTAGCTCGTCTGAGTAAGTAGCACCCACACATCAGATATTCTACCGCTAAACAGCAGTACCTAGTAATATTGTGTTCCGGTTTGAAGGATGAGTGAGCCAGTGTAACTACAATCACAAGGGACTTAGTATCTTAGTTCCCAAGGTTGGTGGCACATTGGCGGTGTGAGGAATGGATAATATTTCTTATAGCACCATTGTCTATGGGCTGTTCTCACCACTTAACATCAGGCTACTTATTTGCTCATCCGCCTACCTATATCACAAAAATAAAAACTAAGGTGGTTTCATTTTTTTTGTTCCTAAATAAACCTTGTTCAGTTTTTATCAGAAGCATACTTAAACATATATATATTTTTAATACTTTCCGACTATCAAAGTCGTCAATCAACATATGACATGTCTAACTGTAACAGTAACACTTTCTTACTTTGTCACCAAGCAATCATTGCTTTCATTGTTGCATTTTAATAGAAGATTAATGGGTCAGGATAAATGGGGTCAGTACAATTGGAGCTCATGGTTGAACCGCATTGGATTTGAAGGTTAAAAGTCAATGTATCCAGTGATATTGACCATGAGGATATCGACACATATGCAAGCTGTTCGGTTTTAGTGCAAACGTGTATTTTCTCATATACATGAAAATAAACAATATTGTACTCTGCATATGTTCTGTTGTTACAGGAGTTCGGTATTTTCGATATTTTAGACAAAAACAATCAAAGACTTAAGACAATGTTCAAGGATTCGCTTTCGGTATTCATATTATATTTAAATGCCAATGATATTAAAAAGCAATTTAATAACATGTATATTTCCCACCTCTCCCCTAAGGTAAGATAAGAGAGTTTACTTGGTGGTAGGGCTTTGTGCGAGCCCGTCTGGGTATGTACCACCCACTCATCAGATATTCTACCGCCAAATAACAGTACTCTGTATTGTTGTGTTCCGGCTAGAAGGGTGAGTGAGCCAGTGAAATCACAGGCACAAGGGACATAACATCTTAGTTCTCGAGGTTGGTGGCGCATAGGTGATGTAAGGAATGAAATTAATATTTCTTACAGCGCCTTTGTCTATGGGCGGTGGTGACCACTTACCATCAGGTGGCCCATGTGCTCGTCCGCCAACCAAAGCCATAAAAAAAGAGAGTTTAGAACATTTTCCACCTCGCTGCTTCAGTGCTGATGGGATACATGTCTTAGCATTTCATCCGAACCATAACTATATTAATAAAACACAATTTGACGTAAATGAATGAGGTTACAAGTATCAATGTTCATATGAAATAAGAGCAGATGGGTCACCTCAGCTCATATGAGCTTTATAAAAGATACATATTAAACACGAGTCGCTTGGCAAATTTGTTATATCCTCGGAGGCTAAATTTATATGTACTCCTATACCAGATATTTTTTTTACTGGACTACCCTACTTTACATCACAGATGTACATAGATACTTGTTTGCACTGTACTGATATTAAGTTATTGTAATATTCATCGTATTATAATTTTTTTTTTAAATTTTCTTTGTTAATGGTTCAAATGTAAATCTTTTGAGAAAATAACTGTCTCTTACCGTACATATACAAAGAATTTCCGCACGGTTAAGCTACCTGTAAATATCCCACCGATGGGTAAAATCTTCATCTCATTTTGAAGAAAGGGTAAGAAATGTATGCTGCTCTAATGAGCATTAGCGACAGGAAAATAAAACGCATGTGGAATTTTTCTATTCGAAACGTGCAAATTTTGCTCGTATTTGAACCTCCATTTTCGGTTATTATTAACGTTTCCTAACCAAAGAATCATCTCGTATTGTAAATCTTGCGTAATACAAGCTACTTTTAATATAAAGTCCCGAGACATCCTATAACAAGTAAGAACTAACTACGCAAGGCAAAGGTCGTTCGAGAATATTTATAGGAGTCTAATTCTATATTGACTACAAACATTTTTCACGCGGTGGACGACGTCCAATACGAGCTATAAATACGTAAGGCACGCCCCATTCGCATCGTATCTATGAAACTGCGTACCATTCATAAATTAAAGCGTGCGTACAACACAAATGTCGCTTCAAGGGCATTTGATAGACTCATCATTTCCTGTGGCTGATTATTTATAAGTATTTATTTATATGTTATTTTTTAAAATAAGAACGATATGTAGGAATATTATACGTTAAAAAAATCGACGATTTTTATAAAATTCTAATAGAATGATAAACTCTTTTTAAATTATTTGGAAAACTACACCTACACATTTTTATTTATCTACACATTAGTTATTATTTTATATCTTAATAAGCCGAGATGATGCCGATGGCCAAAACACGTTTTTCTAAACCGAAGATATTGTGATTTCAAATTTAAACAAACCCAGAGTTACCGTGTGCTAATTTAAAGCAGCGCGATCGAATGCACTCCAAATGTTTTCCTTTAGAGGGGAAGCCCAACAGTGGGAAATTTACAGGCTTTCAACTTTTGCCTTGAAACCTTGATGTAAAACAATATAATTCGACCAAGTACAATTGAACTATTCTTGGCACATAATACACGAAGACATCAGAGACAAAAAGATACGATAAAATTGTATCATTGTTGAATAACCAAAATCCCTTGGCACATATCCAGCATTGAACATGTGAAAGTACCCACAAAGGGAACAAAAATAAATCCATTCAAGAAAACGAAACGTTAAATAAGGTTGTATGTGTATTGAAGCGTTTCTATGAAAATAAACCTTAATGCTATAAATACAAAGACGCTTTTGAAACATCTCGATATTGGCTGGAATTTCCATTCAGTAATATTGTACGCGAAAAAGAAATATAAGTTACATTCAACAAAGTTGATATTTGATCAATAGGCGTGAAGCGAGAATGGAGTCAATGAAGATACGTACGAGAGGTCAAGTTCGGGGCTAAGGCAATTGCTTTATATTGGGTAATAAATAAACGATATATTTACTGATAATATTCATTAAGTGGCCACAGTTTTATTGACAATAACTTCGCTATTGCTACGTGCCTAATGTGTAATGTGTTTATAGGGAAGAAATACATCAAAAATATTAAGATTTCTTAGAAGTCTCATCATATAAGCATAACAAAAAGTTTATATAGGACACGAATACTTTACAATTGAAAAAAAACATACATATACACATCTGACAAAAAAATTGACAAAGTATAATATACTTAATTTGAACAAATACTAAACAATAAAAAGAGAAACAATCGAGGTTTGAGGAGCAATTACTGCAATGGTGTACCAAATAGTTGAACCATTCAGATTCCAAGTTGGGTTCTAAAGCCCAACGCAGATTTTCAATGGGCATATAGAACTTTAACAAATACATCATTAGAAAAAATTATAACCAACGCTACTAACTAACTAACTATTTGCACACAGTTATTTATAAGCTTATCGCGAACTCTTCCTATAAATCAATGAATCGATAACAATTCCACTTGATTCAAATTATAAACGGAAACGGCCGCAACCATTCTTTGGTCTAAACATACTTTTAAGATTGCTCTTAAAGAATTTCACCAAGAACCCAAAAATTTATTGCTCTCATTACCATACTAAATAAAAAAAATCACAACTTTTGATAACAAAATTAAGTCAGATAATTTATCATCCAAAAAAATCTCAACGTCCATTTAGTTCATTAATAAAAGGCTATAACGAAGTTACGACAGGAAACGAGAATCATTCCGTCAAAAAATTATATTGATAGCATGAAAAATCCTTTTCGTACATCAACTCGTGCAGCGTATTCACCTTGAGAGTTTATTGATCTTAGAGATTATGTGAAGTACCTGCCGTGTCCTTTTATTGACAGCGTGGAACGCGTCTGAACATATCTACAGCGCTAATATTACATTCTCTATAAATGCAACGAAAATCTTCTGCTAATAAATCGATTGATATATTGATAAAAATCTAACAAATATTGGTGTTTAAAATATATTATTGATTATGTTTACAATGTATCAAATTGTGTACTAAATAACTAATAGACTATATGTTAACACCTATCCCATATCCCAGCTGGGTTGGGTTTGTGTATATCATTGACAGATGTTCATCCGAAACATGCAGGTTTCCTCCGGATACTTTCATGACCATGATTGGTACTTAGGTTTGCAGCGTCCTCTAGCTTGATACACTTCTGACAGATTTTCATACGACACGTGTAGGTTGCCTCACAATAACCTGACAATGATATGAGCACA